>NW_017671248.1:102796-230409 GCF_001879085.1 Nicotiana attenuata
ATATATATATATATATATATATATATATATATATATATATATATATATATATATATATATATCGCTGCGGCGTGCAGCCCGATCCATAATATAAAACCCTCACATCCAGGCCCTCGGCCTCATATCACTTAGTGTATCCTCACATCTGGCCCACGGGCACACTCAGTTGGAATAGCATCACAAGCCCCTCGGCATTAGTAAAACAGTAGTTCTCAGCCCAAATTATCATTTAAAATATCATTTAAGACTCAAATAGAGTAAAAGTGGCTGAGTTGTAAAATAGTGGAGAAACAGTATGACTGAGTTCAAGTAATAAGTCAAAACAGTGAGGGAACACCGATAATAATCCCCGAAGGATTCAAATAGTTGGCACGAAGCCCAAATATGGCAATCAGCCCAAATCACGATGATAGCAAGTAAATTTCAGTCAAATACGCAGTAAAATCATCAATCGGGACGGACCAAGTCACAATCCCCAACGGTGCTCTACCCCATGCCCACTAACCGGCGTGCAAGTAACCTCAATATAGCACTACGATGTGCAATCCGTGGTTTCAAACCCTCAGGATATCATTTACAATCATTACTCACCTCGAACCGGTCCAAACTCTAGCCCGCGATGCCTCACCCGCATGAATCGACCTCCGGATGCTCCAAATCTAGCCACAATCAGTACATAATCATTAAAATATGCTAAGGGAGCAAAGCCCACTCGAAAATATCCAAGTTAACATCAAAATCCCGAAATTGCTCAAACCCGGCCCCCGGGCCCACGCTTCGGAATTCGACGAAACTCACAAAATCCGACAACCCATTCAACCACGAGTCCAACCATACCAAAATTACTAAATTCCGATAACAATTCGGCTTCCAAATCTTCAAATCTTATTTTCAGATCCCTAGGTCCAAATCCCCAATTTACACCTCAAAAACATGTAATCTAGTCGGATTATTAGATGATAATTTAATATTATGGAGTAGAAATGATCACAAGTGACTTACCTCAAGATTTCCCATGATTTCTTGCTCAAAAATCGCCCCAAGCCGTGTTCTTTTACAAAAAAACGTCAAAATGAGCAAAAAAAAAAAAAAAAAACAGAACAGCACTAATACACCCAAATCTGGTCGCTAAAAGCCAAATCTGGTCGCTAAAAGGTGCACACCAAATCTGATGCACCAGCAATCTTTAATTTCACTAAAAAGGCTCTAACTCCGTCATACAAACTCGGAATTCGATGATTCTTGTTCCTATGAGTCACAAATAATAATACGAACATAGCCCTTCCATCAAAACTCAATTTGGAGCTCATTTGCTCAGTGTGATACCCATTTCGCTCGTTAAACAATTAACTCATGTTTCGCGTCAAAAACCCAATCGCGACTTGATGAAATTAAACCAAACTTTCAGATCACTCCTATAATTCATTGTCAAAATTCCGGAAGTCTCGAAATCACATTTCGATCTCTAGAACTAAAAATGGACCTTTGGATCATTACATGCTTAAGCTCAAAACGGCAAAATCTTCCAAAAACTCCTCCAAAACTTATCCGAGCATCATGGGACCCCGACCAAACATGCCAACACACCCCATAACATCATTCAAACTTGTTCCAACCTTCGGAACGCTCAAAACAACATCAAAACATCGAATCACCCTCGGATTCAAGCCTAAGAATTCCAAAACTTCCGAATTACTCTTTCGATCAAAAATCCGACCAAACGACGTCCGAATGACCTGAAATTTTGCACACACATCACAAATGACATAACGAAGCTGCAGCAACTCTCGGAATTCCATTCCGACCCTCGGATCAAAATCTTACCTATCAACCGGAATTCGCCAAATTACTAACTTCGCCAATTCAAGCGTAATTCTACACCGGACTTCCAAAACCAATTCCGATCACGCTCCTAAGTCACAAATCACCTAACGAAGCTAACGAAATCATAAAAACTCCGATCCGAGCTCATATACAAATAAGTCAACTCTTGGTCAAACCTTTCAAATTCAAAGCTTTCAACTGAAACTGTTCTTTCAAATTCATTCCAAATTTTCCTGAGAACCAAAACCAACGATCTACATTAGTCATAATACATAACACGGGGCAAGTCATGCCCGAAAACTGGCGATCAAAGTGCAAAAGCTCAAAACGACCGGTGGGGTCGTTACATCCTCCCCCACTTAAACACACGTTCGTCCTCTAACGTACCCAGAGTTGTCCTAGAAGCCAACCAATAGCTGAATAACCTCCATGCATATACCCGGGGGTGATCCTACGTCACCCTATCTCATATAGGTCCGGTAACACATTTTAATTAAAATCACACAATCCAGTCTAGCCTATAAATCATAGAACCACATCTCACTTTCCGAAATCATACACAAGATCAGAACCTCACATCTATATTCAGAATAAGCCCGAACCAGCTGTAATAACCCATACCTGCAACCTCAGGTGCAATCATATGATATACCACATAACTCAAACACTCACGATAACTTCTATTCACAGCAACTGCACACAACACCCGAATACCGGTAGAAAACCTCTTATCAACTAAGGTCTTATTCCAATACTTCTATATACTGCCGACGATAAATGAAACACGCAATAAACCGTAACCATTTCTCAGGTCAACCATTCATGAAGCCACTTCCCTTTTGACTAATACTACAGCAGATTTCCGAGCCGAACCTCGATATTATCCTTCCAACAAGCTAAAATCAAATCCGTTCGTATTCATTAATGACCCCAACGATCACCTCAGATCCAACACACCACTCCGGCGACATGAAAGATCAATACAGGCCTAAGCCACAACTTGCATAATTCGCGCACCAATAAATATGCCACGCAACCCGATAGGACACGACCGATACGCCGTTCACTAAGCATCGCTCACTTACTCTTCCCGCTCGAATCCCACTAAGAGACCCCAATTGAACCGCACCATATGTGCCTATAACCAACAAATCATAACACCCCGCAACACAGAAAGGTAACTCATAGATCTCCCCAGATCACTGATAAGCTCAACAACGATCGAATCAATACCTCCCTCAACAATGCCATTCGGAGCCAACCAAACCGACTCAAGATAGAACACTCACCCACATTAACCTACCAACGAACTCCTTATCAAGGAAACCTGAATATGCTCCTTCCACCTCTATAACTCTGCCGGTGCTATACAATACGATACAAGGCACCAACTCAACACCGAAATCCACAACCTTGCCCGGCGACATGCCCAGCCACAAGAAACACCTCCGAGAAGTCCCTCACCACCGGGACTGAATCAATATGAGGAGCCTCAGCACTGACACTCGTCACAAGACCCCAAATAAGAAAGGCAATCCTTCCCAGCCGTCCGCTAGGTCTTTGAAATATAAGACTCTCCCAAATAGGACATAATCTGTCGAACATCGCCACTCAATCCGTGGTATTTTCCGGCATATCCAACCGCGCCATCTTATCGCAATAGTCCAGAATAACACAACACGGAAACAACCAGTCTACACCCTAATATCATATCCAAAATCAAACATACCAAGCAAAGAAAGATCCACTCGGGCCTCCAAATCCCGGTAGTCGCTAAACAGTGCTGATACACGCGATCTACAATCACAACATAGCCTGAATATGAGAACTTCCGTCTCCACGTCCATACGGCCCATGAATCATCATATCCTATCCCAATTTCGCCGCCCGAATATATGTGCCACACCTCTAATACCCAATCATTCCACATTAGATACTCTCAAATTCCTCTGTGGCATCCAGCAAACTCGAATATCAGCAGTCGATCCAGCCCGAAAGTGCCGTAATACTACTGAAGTGCCATCAACTTAATCGCATTGCCCTTTTTCTGAAATCTATACTCTCGTCAAATCATTTCCAAATAACAACACCATTTCCTTAATCAATCTGAGGCAACTCGCTGTCTAAGAATGTTATGAACTTCCTTTCAGAACTGAACTGAAACCTCACACACGCAAATCTCGATCCTCCACAACATACCGCATATACCACACCATCCAAGAATAACAGGAAAACTTTTATCTCCCTTCCGAGCCACAGACATCTACGTACTCAACTAGTCAAAAACTTCCATTGATCCTATCTAGACGAAAAATAATTACACATCCCATACCTCTCATACTCGTAGAAAAATGCACCGCTCCAGCCACGATAGAAATCAACAAGAACTCTCCCAATTCCGTTTGCACAAATTAAACTGCCAGGACTGAATCCTTCTAACTAGACCAAGCTAAGCAAGCCATCAAAGCCCATGAGAATTGCTGCAAAATACTTGTAAGGGCTCATTACCTCGAACACATACCCAGAATTGATCATATCCTTACCATACCGATTCGGTCTACTATCAAACCATTCCATCTAACTAAATTTCCTTCTGATTCTTTTTTTTTTCAACTTGATGCCCCCTCTTGCTGTAGTACCACAATCTCTCAATCCCAGGCTCACTACACGAGACCCAAGCACAAGACCACACTGTCTAGGACCCATAAGCCACTGAACTACTCTCTCAAACTATCAANCTCAAGCTCCATCAATCCTTGTTCCAACTATTCCAATCTCTCTGTCAACTTAGTGGCAATATACTTCCATTCCTTTATCGCCTCCATGTTCACTCTGTGTTGTTCCATATGTTTAGCTTCAAACTTGAAAACCCTTTTGTGTAGCCTTCTATACTTAACATGTGCCTCATCTGCTTTATCTATGATTCTTTCCTTCAGATTGACTCCTGGCTTGACATCTCCCCCCTACATCGTCCTCCAACCATGATAGATAGTAGTACATATGACCGGCGTGATACATGTCTGGCTCGATGGTTTCTTTTTTCACAATGACCTTTTAGTTCCACATATGTTGTTCCTTGAACTTGAATGGAATGACGTCTCCCGTGAAATCTGCCTTGTACTGGATCATGTTGGAAACCTGAGGTATGACCGGTTTTCTTCCTGCTTGCCTCATTACCCTTATGGGAGAATAATGATAGATGCCTAGCAACCCGATCAGTACCAGATGAGTAGTCTTCTTGACCTGATGATGAACTCACTGCTAGGAAACCACTCAAACATCCAATGTACCTGTTCGTCAGTCAGTTTGCTGAAGAAACGTACCCAACTTACAGCATTTCCAGGCTGTGCAAACCTATCTGGGATAAACGTCATTTTCTTTGGGTGATGGTAAGCTATGTAGTCATTCAACAGCCATCGTAGAAGTTGTTGATGATACTCTCCCCTCTGAAAGTGTTCTAGCAGCCAGACTTGTAGTAACAGATTACAACCCTCAAAGTGTCCAAATCCCTGGTTGCACCGATCTAGAGCGTGGTACATCTCAACTAAGATCATAGGGATGATGGTATAAGTTTGTCCCTCGATGCCTTCCATCAAGGTCCTGGGGACCATGGATAAGCGAGTATGAATCCTTCCCTATTTCATTGGAAATATCAACAACCCCAAGAAGCAGAAGATGAACACATAAATGTGTCCAAAGCAAGGAAGTAATGGCAAGTTCATCATGATGAAGACGATACGACTTGCTATGCCCATAACGTTCGTAAAGAAATTTGAAAGGGATGTATGACTTCTTTAAACAGAGCAGCTCGTAATTTTTCTTGAAACCCAACATCTTTAGAAAACGGTGGAGGGGGGAAATTCTCTTGTACTAGTAATCCCGTACTATCCCATGCAAAACTTAGCAAAGCCTCCTATTTCTTCTAGGAGATGAGCCATTTCTATATTGCCAAATCGAAAGACAACCTTTTTCTCATCCCATAACATGGTAGCGGCCTCAATCAATGCCCTGTTTGGTTGAATATTTAGCAAGGATGGCAATTTACCCAATACTCTTCTCACATGGTTCTTTTCGCAAGGTGCAAGGTCTTTCCACCAGTCAAGTAGCAAAGGTTGGATATTTTGGACTATACTGAACCTGGGGACTTCGTGCTTTATTTTTTGCAAACAAATAAGAGTTAGCCCCTTCCCCCTCCAGATTTGACTACTGACACAATAACGATCAACATGTTGGCATATTTTCTCCAAGTAACGAACGTAATATGATAGTGTCCATTGGGGCTGTGGAAATCCCGTCGTACTTATGACAAGGTTTATCTTAGTGGGTTGTTACGTTAATAACGCTCCAACCCGTACTAGGTTTAGCATGAGGCATGTACATTTTCAGTTGGAGTAGGGTTTCTAGAATGGTCTAGAATGTACTCTCAAGTGGACAACTTGAGAGGAAAAGGCAAAAGGCATGGGACAGTCGATTGCACCGCTGATAGACTAGTCTACCGCAAATAAGCTTTCCAATTTAAAAAGGGGGAATTTGGGAAGAGCGTGGACACTCATCAAGCGCCGCTATGTTGATATTGGGTACGAGTGGAGTATATGGGGAGCATGCTTTATGCAGAGATAATAACATGTTGCCAAGTATTTGCATGATAAAAATATAGTGAAAAGCGCTAAATACAATAGCAAAGTAAACATGGAAAACGTAGAAAAGAAACGCAAAAAGAAGAAGCCAGTTTAGTTCGTGGAACATATGCAGGAATGTATTAAAGCAATTAAGGAAGTAGGCATGATATAGCAATTTTGACAAGATAAAAGAGAGGTCATACCAAGTAAAGGTGAATAGGGGAAGGGATGTGCATGTCATAGAAAATTTAAACAAATAAAGGTGAGTAGGGGAAGGGATGTGCATATCATAGCAGATTTAAACAAATAAAGGTGAGAAAGGGAAGGGATGTACATGTAACAAAGAAAACAATCCACATAAGCCAAGTTCATTATGGTAAGAGCCTAAGTGTAAATCCCCAGAAGAGTCTCCACGCTATCACGCCCCGTTTTCTCGCGAAAGCAGGCTTCGACATGTGACAACTCTTTTAAAGGAGGTAAAAAGAGAAGAGTCGCCACTTAATGATTTTAAGGTGCGTTAGGGCACCTATTTTGACTACTCAACGCGACCAAAGATCAGGTAAGGGCTCAAATTACCTTAAAGAGAAGGTGTTAGGCATTCTTTGAGCCCAAATTATCATTTAAAATATCATTTAAGACTCAAATAGAGTAAAAGTGGCTGAGTTGTAAAATAGTGGAGAAACAGTATGACTGAGTTCAAGTAATAAGTCAAAACAGTGAGGGAACACCGATAATAATCCCCGAAGGATTCAAATAGTTGGCACAAAGCCCAAATATGGCAATCAACCCAAATCACGATGATAGCAAGTAAATATCAGTCAAATACGCAGTAAATTCATCAATCGGGACGGACCAAGTCACAATCCCCAATGGTGCTCTACCCCACGCCCACTAACCGGCGCGCAAGTCACCTCAATATAGCACTACGATGTGCAATCCGGGGTTTTAAACCCTCAGGATATCATTTACAATCATTACTCACCTCGAACCGGTCCAAACTCTAGCCCGCGATGCCTCGCCCGCATGAATCGACCTCCGGATGCTCCAAATCTAGCCACAATCAGTACATAATCATTAAAATATGCTAAGGGAGCAAAGCCCACTCGAAAATATCCAAGTTAACATCAAAATCCTGAAATTGCTCAAACCCGGCCCCCGGGCCCACTCTTCGGAATTCGACGAAACTCACAAAATCCGACAACCCATTCAACCACGAGTCCAACCATACCAAAATTACTAAATTCCGATAACAATTCGGCCTCCAAATCTTCAAATCTTATTTTCAAATCCCTAGGTCCAAATCCCCAATTTACACCTCAAAAACATGTAATCTAATCGGATTATTCGATGATAATTCAATATTATGGAGTAGAAATGATCACAAGTGACTTACCTCAAGATTTCCCATGATTTCTTGCTCAAAAATCGCCCCAAGCCGTGTTCTTTCACAAAAACAAAAAAACGTCAAAATGAGCAAAAAAAAAACAGAACAGCACTAATACACCCGAATCTGGTCGCTAAAAGCCAAATCTGGTCGCTAAAAGTGCCAAATTTGGTTGCTAAAAGGTGTACACCAGATCTAATGCACCAGCAATCTTTAATTTTACTAAAAAGGCTCTAACTCCGTCATACAAACTCGGAATTCAATGATTCTTGTTCCTATGAGTCACAAATAATAATTCGAACATAGCCCTTCAATCGAAACTCAATTCGGAGCTCATTTGCTCAGTGTGATACCCATTTCGCTCGTTAAAGAATTAACTCATGTTTTGCATCAAAAACCCAATCGCGACTTGATGAAATTAAACCAAACTTTCTATATCACTCCTATAATTCATTGCCAAAATTCTGGAAGTCTCGAAATCAAATTTCGATCTCTAGAACTAAAAATGGACCTTTGGATCATTACATGCTTATGCTCAAAACGGCAAAATCTTCCAAAAACTCCTCCAAAACTTATTCGAGCCTCATGGGACCCCGACCAAACATGCCAACACACCCCATAATATAACTCTAACACGGATAAGGGAAATAAAAGCAGATTTCACTGTCAGTACATACCTCATTGCAGGCGTGCAACCCGATCCCATTTCTCAATAATTAAATCTTGTGGTAGGCGTACCACCCGCTCCATTTTTATTAATTTCGTGGTAGGCGTACCACCCGCTCCTATTTCATCATAACTCGTGGTAGGCATACCACCCGCTCCCATTTCAATCAATAACTTGTGGTAGGCGTACCACCCGCTCCCATTTCAATCAATAACTTGTGGTAGGCGTACCACCCGCTCCCATTTCATCAATATCTTGTGGTAGGCGTACCACCCGCTCCCATTTCATCAATATCTTGTGGTAGGCGTACCACCCGCTCCCATTTCAAGTCAACACAAAGTTACAATAAAATTTCCGGCAAAGAAACAAAAGCAATATAATAATAATTTCCCGGCAAGGGAACAACAATATCAAAACAGCCATCCCGGCAAAGGAGAATCAGCTATAACCAAATCCTTCAAGTAAATGAAGTGCTTGAGCAAGCTACAAAACCAACACGTCTACCTTACTTTTGTACAGTGTTCGCAAATGCGAACATCACTTCGCAATTCCCACATCTGAGAGATCGGGGTTCGCAATTGCGAACCCCTGTTCGCATTTTTCATATCAGAGACCTGTAATTTTCTATACTTAGCCGATTTTTATGTCATTTTCACACCATTTTCAAAACACAACTCCTTTGGGCGATTTTCCAAGAACAATCTTCTTCCAAATCAATTGTAAGTTAGTTTTTACTCATTTCTTTCAATCATTTACATCTTTTAACATGATTTCAACCTAAAATCAAAGATTTTTATGGGGGAAATTGGGTGTTTTGGGTAAAAGCATATGTCGGTTTCCGCAGCTTATTTAATTTAAGTCTTCCGCTTTAATTTCATATTTCGCTGTTATTTAAATATTTATCGCTTGTTATGAATGATAAAAAAGGTTTTAAAATAAAGGAGTTAGGAGTTTATGATTTGTGGCTTGCCTAGCTTCTATGAGTAGGCGCCATCACGACGCCCGAGGGTGGGAAATCCGGATCGTGACATACGGTCATCATCAGAATCCAATGCATGAACCTCATCAATGTTAGCAGCAGTAGAAGATGTAGGAACTGTAGGTGCCACATCTAATGGGTTGTTGGTAAGATCAGTATTTAGCTAATGCGAGGGTAAGGAAACTAATTCGCGTACCCGCTCAACGATTACAGGAACTATATGATCTGTCAGTGCAGGAATCAATCGCATCACTAACTCATCCAGATTCCCTGTCGGTGTTGATTGTGCTTGCCGCACGTTACTAGGAAGTAGCTCATGAAAGGAAATAGGCATTAATCATTGCATGAACACATGGCAATCATGACTTTTCATACCAAATAATTTATACTTGTCTGTGTTTAGGCATCGACTCAAATTCGAAACATACCCATCTGGAAACTTCACATTTTCCAACCAATTGAACAAGGCAATTTTTTGATTCTTCTCTATTGTATATGCATCTTTGGGATAGCTTTGATCAATAGGATTCTTTGCCAATTGTGGTCGATCGCAATAGTTTACCATATCTTCACGTCCCTTTGGATTGTCTTTTGTTTTTCCATCAACATTAAGAATTGAGTTAAATACATTATCAAAGACATTCTTATCTATATGCATGATATCGAGATTATGTCTGATCATGTTAGAGCTCCAATAAGGCAAATCCTAAAAGATGCTTCTCTTTTTCCATTCACAACACCTAGAAATTCCCCGATTAACTTCTTCTGCATCTAGCTCAGTTACTTTCCTCAGTCAGAACTCAGAAATTTGGTTCAAGTTTCCTCTCCTGCTCTAAGGGGTGGTGGTAGCCTTCCTGCAGTCTGACCTTTACGAAAGTTTTTACGATCTCTCCTAAACGAATGATTTTGGTCAAGAAACATTCTATGACTGTCAAACCAAGTTGTTTTCCTACCATGACGTAATCTAAAGGATTGTGCTTCCTCCATACAATAAGGCATGCTAAGTTACCGGCAGTACTCCATCCAGATAACATAGAATATGCTGGAAAGTCATTGATTGTCCACATCAAAACGGCCCTTAATTGAAAATTTTATTTTTTTGAGATGCCAAATGCTTCTACACCCGTCTCCCACAACAGGGTCAATTCTTTTATTAAAGGTTGTAGAAAAATATCAATTTTTTGTTTAGGGTTGTTTGTCCCTGGAACAATGATAGTTAAGAACATGTACGCCTCTTTCATACACATCCCTGGAGGCAAATTGTATGGAGTGATAATCACTGGCCATGAAGAGTATTTCCTCCCTGAATGACCAAAGGGCTGAAAACCATCAGTACATAATCTCAACCTCGCATTTCTTGGTTCAGCAATAAAAAAGGGATGAGTTTCGTTAAAGTGCTTCCAAGCCTTAGAGTCTGATGGATGACGCATTACGCCCTCCTCTTGTATGTGATCATGATGCCATCTCATATCACTGGCTGTAGCATGAGATGCATATAATCTCCACAATCTAGGAATCAAAGGAAAATAATATATGTTTTTTTATAAGGGATTAATTTCTTCTTACGAGAACCGACACGACGTTTGTACCTCTGGTGGCAACAAAACTTGCAAGATGTAAGGTCCTCATCTTCACCCCAATACAATATACATCCAGACAACAATCAATCTTTTCAACTGCCAAACCCAAGCTACGCACTAGCTTCTTGGTCTCGTAATAGTTATCAACCATTGTGTTATCTTCTGGTAAAGCCTCTTTCAACAATTGAATCATTTGATTATAACCTTTTTATGATAAAGTATTCTCCATTTTAATATTTAGCATCCTGGAAACTACTACGAGTTGAGAGAGGGAAGAACCAGGGTATAATTTTGCATCAGCAGCCTGTAGCAAATCATAAAACCTCTGGCACTCAAGATTTGGCTCCTCCTCCATTGAAGGATTAGGCCCCGCCTCCATTGAAGGTTCATAAGAATGAGACGACCCAGGTTCAGTATTATTATAAGATTGCCAGCCCAAACCATGACCAAAATTTGGTCCAGCTGCATCCAAGACCATTTGTCGATATGGATTCTCATATCCCGATTCAGGTTGAGCACCACTATGCAAATCACCACTAGAAGACATCTCACCGGTCACATTTTTTCTCCTTGATACTTCCAAAGAAAATAGTTCTAAACAAATTCATACTGATAAAGGTGCAATTTAACAGTTTCAACATCCATGTATTTAATGTTGTGATATTTTTTACATGGACATCTAACATTGTCACCACTCATGCGATTGCGCCGAGAACAAGCAAACTGGAGAAACTTGTTCACACCAGTTATGAAACATAAATTAATACTCCCTCGGCCATCCAAACTTTTGTACATCCAATCACACTCTAGATTATCCATGTTCCTATTTAATATTAAAATAAACAAGACCTTATAAAGCTTGTATAACAAGAAAATTGAATATAAGCCAGAAGTAATCCCAAAAGATATCCATATGGTATACTCACTCTCTCTGTATTCCCTATCACCAATAAATCCTGGATTTTATGGCACCACCATCATCCTTGTTCAACTGCGAAAGAAGGTGGTCAAGTAAGATATTTAAAATTAGCAGCACTACAGCTTGTAGGAATTGAGATAACATAACGTTATGAATCCGGTAGATGTCAAGAAAACATTACACAATACAGTCAACATGTACAGGACTTTTGTGAAAGCCATCAACTCTTGTTTTTCCAGAATCAGATCAATAAGGGAGTCACAGCAGCTCAACTCTGCTATAAGATGCAATTTCCTTTTCTTTTTTATCAAGTAAAAGTGCACTACAAGAAGCTGTGGTAGCAATGTATCACTTATGGAAGGTCAGCACAAACTTCTAGGAGAATTTTCTAACTTCAACCGCATTTTAATAAGGAAATGAGACAAAGACCAAATGTTGTACACTACCAACTCTTAAAAACATTACTTTTTAAACACCAAACTTGTCACGACCCAAAATCCACTAAGGATCGTGATGGCACCAGACACCACTGTCAGGCAAGCCAACCAAAAATACTTAATTAAATTCTCGTTTTAAATATTTCTGAAATCTCTTCTTTTATACGTTTAAGCTATACATAGTAAATTTCACTGAATAAGAAAATGAAACCTTTAACAACTCTTAAAAATTCTGAATGAACCCATAGACATCCACAGAACCCGGTGTCACAAGTGCATGAGCTATTTCTAAGAAACAATACAATACATCATCCGTCCGGAATACAATTGGACAGAAAATAAATACAATACACTGAAAGAGACTATACTAGTTGCGGGTCGCCTCGAGTAATGCAACTCACCTAGTCCCAGTATCATCCATGCTGCTACGCCCAGTAGGCCACTAGAAGTACATGTGCCTGTGCAACAAAAATGCACAGAAGTGTAGTATGAGTACAAAAACAACGTGTACTCAGTAAGTATCCCGCCTAATCTCGAAGAAGTAGAGACGAGATGGCAACTTCGACACTTACTAAAGGTCCAGTAGTAATATTATTAATGCGATAACTCACGGATTTATTAAGAACAACAGTAAAATCTAAATGAGTCACTAAACAGGTGAAAGTTCCTTTATATTTAAAGTCTCCGGATTCGTAGTCCATTAATTAACAATTATCTCAAGTCGGGGAGAGCAGATATTAGTATCAACAAATATCAAGGCAAGCAATACAAGCATGCGCAACTCATGCCGAGGTCGTACGGTCCGATCCAACAATATTTAAATTGTGCACTGTCAGAGGGTTGAATGGCGTGAACCATAGATGCATCTATTACCTCGCTCGCGAATCATACATGCGACGCGGTCAAATATAAATAAACACGACAATCAGTCAATCATGAAACTTATCAGGGAACAATTATCCCAGGAAAAGCCAAATTATCTTTTAATAATTCAAGAAAAAGAAGTTTAATCTTCTTAGAAATTCATTTACCAATTCGATAGGATTTAAGAAATTCAATTGTCAATAAGATCACAGATATTCCAAGTATAGCATGCTTTTTGGGTCCTAGTCTACCCGGACTTACACATATTAGTAGCTACGCATAGACGCTCGTCACCTCGTGCGTACGTAGCCCCCACAAATAGGAGCACATAACCAATTATTTCACCTATGGGGATAATTCCTTCTTACAAGGTTAGAAAGGAGACTCACCTCGCTCCGAAGGTCCATAACCGGCATTCCACGCCCTTCCGAAAACTTGAATCGATGCCAAATACTCCAAAACTAGCCAATGATTATACAAATTCATTAATATACGATAAACTACTCATATTTCTCCAATTTATAACAATTCCTAACCTCGATCAAAAAGTTGACAAAAATGCCCTCGAGCCCACGTGCCCGGATCTCCAAAATTTTCGAAGAATAAATTTACCCATAGTCTCATGAACTCAAATATATAATTTTCTCTTAATATCATACCCAAAGTCGTGGTCAAATTCCAAGAATATAAATTTCTAGGTCTTTCTACCAAAACCCCAAATTTCTACCAATTTACATGCGAATATCCATACATAATCAATGTATTTAACTCAAGATAGGTGGGATTAACTTACCTCATCGTTGATGATGAAAATCCCCTCTTGGAACCCTCCAAGAATCACCCAAGCCAAGAAAATATGAGAGAAAATGGCCTAATCTCGATTTTTAAAACACTCTCTGCCTCCAGTACTTTCCGCACCTGCGGTCACTTGACCGCTTCTGCGGTTCCGCATGTGCGAGACCAATAGCCGCTTCTGCGGTCTAGGGCTCCCCAGTCCATTCCGCTTCTGCGCCCTCGCTTCCGCAGATGTGGTCCCGCATGTGCGGCAAAATGACGCATCTGCGGTCCCAACTCTCTTCCACCAAATTCCGCATCTGCGACCATAGGGCCGCTTCTGCGGCTCCGCACCTGTGGCCATAGTCTCGCAGGTGCAGTTACACCAGCAACCAGCAACTTCAGCTCTTCTTCAAACTCCGAATTCGATCCGTTAACTACCCGAAATCCACTCGAGGCTCCGAGGACCCCAACCAATCATACCAACCAGTCCCAAAACACATTACGGACTTGCTCGAGGCATCAAATCATATCAAACAACGCTAAAACCACAAATTGACCTCCAATCCAAGCTTTATGAACTTTAGAATTTCAAACTTCTACTTTCGATGTTTAAACCTATCAAATCACGTCCGATTGACTCCAAATTTTGCACACAAGTCATATTTAACATCACGGACCTACTCCAACTTTCAGAATCGGATTCCGACCCCGATATCAAAAAGTCCACCTCCGGTCAAACTTCTCAAAAACCTTCAAATTTCTATCTTTAGCCAAATGACCCCAAAATGATCCACGGGCATCCGAATTCACTTCCGATCGCGCTTCCAACTCCAGAATCACCATACGGAGCTACTCCCAGACTCGGAACCCCAAACGGACATCAATAACATTGAAATGCACTTCAACCCAAACTTATGAAATTTCCTCCAAAATTCTAACTTCCACAATAGGCGCCAAAACGTCCCCGGGTCACCCAAAACCCGATCCTGGCATACGACCAAGTCCGAAATTATCATACGAACCTGCTGGAGCTTTCGAATCCCAATTCTGAGGCTGTTTACTCAAAAATCCAATTCTAGTTGATTCTTTCAAGTTAAAGCTTCCGAAATTAAAATTCTTCTTCCGAATCAACCCAGGACTTCCCGAAATTCAATTCCGCCCACGCGTACAAGTCGTAATACTTGAAATGAAGCTGCTCATGGCCTCAAACTGCTGAACGGCGTACTAGGGTTCAAAACGACCGGTCGGGTCGTTACATCCTCTCCCACTTAAACATACGTTTGTCCTCGAACTTGCTAGGGACTGTGCTGGGGTTGTCTGGAATCACTGCCTAATACCTCGTGCACCTACCCGTGCTACCACAACTCAGTTGGGTACATCAGCTCGATCAAATCTAAAGATAACCTCTTTCATTTAGGCAAATAAGCCTTGGAGCGCAGTTTCAACATCCGAAAACCTCTGCCAGGCCTGCTTTCGACATATGAACACCGTATCAATCACCACACGTTGCACCAAAACATGACTGCGTATCTTAGCTGAATTCACCTCTTGCCCCACTTTACTCACAGGACCACAATAGTATTCTCTGAATGAATAAATCAAAATTCCACGAATCTGATGCTCCCATTGCACCCCATGACCTACATAGGTCTTGCTCTAACTCTTACAATACCGCCACGACGGAAGAGATGCGTAGAAATTCATAACCAACTGCCGAACCGACAATTCATCAGGTCTATACTCTTGACAAGAACCATCACCTCATTCTGAACCAAATAATGGTATTTGCTCCTTAATATACTTCATGTAATCCGATCGCACTGATCCTAGATCCAGTAACCTTATCTTACTCTGTACGAACTGCTCAGGCAACAAGTTACTCCTAACATGACCAAAAGTCTCATATGATGCTACAACATGCCAATAGGCTACCACTCGAACATGATACATAAGGAAAATGAACTATGGAAGGGACTACTCAAATCACGCAACTAACATGAACCTCCCTAAAAAAATGGAGAAACAAAACACATGGAATAGAATATAAGGGACTGTAATTATCATCATACTGTTGCGGCGTGCAACCCGATCCGCACATAAAACTCACATAAGGAGATACTCATCGAGCTGAATTGCTCATTACAACAAGATACCGAATATCGGTCACAAGCATGCTAAGTGCATTATACCATCCCTGAGGGGACATATAGTGCCATAAGCTACAAACTCAAGCACAACTGAGGTGCGATATATGTTCTGAAACTAAAGAGCTGTACTGCTCACATAACATCATCGCTACGCGGAATCTCAACACATAAGGAATTACCAAGACGTTTCGCAACTCACACGACACAATATATTATTACATGAAATAACTGACGATGAAATAACACCCTGATCGCCCTTCCATAAGGAGCGCATTACTGAAATGGACACATCTGGCCTGACATAGAGCCCATATTCGCATTTAAATCCCCCCACAAACCTCAAGCTGGTCCTGATCGCACCGAACTAGGCTAATAACCTTTCAAAGGTCCATAAATACTCCCCTTGCTCCTCATAACGCATAAGGACAACCATCATAACTGGAGTAATCCTCCACGGTCCACAACCCAAATAACCGTGCGCCCTCCAGGCATCAATTCATAATTTAATGACATCACTACAATTTCATACTTGATTTAACTCTTCAATCGATCAAGTGACCACATGCCACACTAATACAACCTTTCCGTGGAACACGCCCCCCACGATCTTTCGTAACAAATACAAGTCTGTATATCCATACCACCGGCCGCACTAACGCCTAAAAACGATCAAGAATCCATAACCAGGATGCAAAGCCTCTTTCACAAATACCGATCTCAGGTGACGCTGAAGACGATACCTACTTACTTTAAACATCAAAAATACTTTCCTGCTCATCCGAGCTCGTGACATTCTCGTCAACACCGAACTGTAACCTTGATCCTCACTTCAAATTCCATACCACTCACTGCACCCAGCACGCCAGTATACGATAGAACACGATTTTCATCATAACTCCGGAACCGCTATTTGATTAACACTTCATCATGTCAAAACTTTTCACTTAACTCACTTCAGGAGAACCATTGCGACACACAGGTGAATTCTCATAACCGTAGCATACGCCAAATCTCTAAGTAGTGGTCTTAAGCCACCATAGCCCTTCCGGGACCCGCCTACACATGACAGGCCATAACAGTAGAATACTTCTGAAGAACATCAATTACAGCGGCCGACAAGCCTCACATGCACCGCCACAAATCACTTGCATAACTTGATCGCGCTGAAGGAACCGATCGCTGCCACCAATATGCCAATTCAACTATGGCTAATCAATCTATCTTCTTCCAATTTATCCTTGATTGCCTTAGAAATAATAATACTCCATCCAACACATAGCATGCTCCATCCGCACTCATCTGGAGTGACCTTGACTCACGAGACCATGCTGTCTCAAATCCCACGAACCATTTCATACCTCCCAATTGCTACCCTGCAGGACAAAACATCATAGAACCTTCTGGGCACCTCCTCATAAGCTACTACAAGGCTTGATTCTTAACTGTATCTATAGGCTCGAAGCCATTAAGCACCACACTTTACCCCTTTGAATCCAATAGGACCGTTGTTGAGAGCCACCCGCTCTGACTTGGCCCCGAATATACAGCTCCATAGATCTTCTAGCACATGAATACCCTCTCGACGAAGCACCCGGCAAAATCACTTCCCTCGAAACCCACATCTATACAAGGCATAAATCCTGAGTCCTTCCCCAAGTCTGAACATGGGCCAATAAGGCCAACCATAGCACACCTTTAACAATTCCTTTGCTCAAATCACCGCTTATGTCCTTTCCGTAGCTGGAATGACCCATCAATATGCTATAACCAGAAACCTCGCTAGTAGTTAACCATGCAACCCTAATCATAGGCGGTGGGACTCACCCACTTAGCTTGAAGCCATTATTACACAACTCTGGACTTCACCAGAATCCTTGATTTCTTATTGACATAACCTTATGCAATCAACCGCAAAAATTCTCGAAATCCTTCTGTAAAAACCCCTTTTTATACTCTGAATCATCACCCACATTCGCACGACCAATCTCTTCGCTGTATAGCCAATAGAATTTCCGCAGAAGCTTCGCCAACCATGCAACTGCCGATCCGCTCACTGGAGATAATCCACCTGTGGGATTTACGTGCCGACGTCTTCCAAGTTGCTACACGGGGTGCAATCCCCACGACATTAATGACCCATGCTGAGTCCAAGCTCACTCTCTAGCTGCATAAGTCCATTCACCTCTTATGGACATCAATTAAGTGCGCGACAACATCCTTCCAATTCAAAGTTAGGTTGTATCCTTCTTCATTTCAAGCAGCTCCTTTCCGTTATATCAAATCTCCTGCCGCCTAATAGCCCATACTCCAAATTAATCTGTAGGCCCAAATCACCAAATCACTAAAATTCCCAAATCACTCCAAACTCTTTCACTTTGGCGAAACTCACCCCTTTAGTCGACTACTTGACCTTTACATCTTATACCTGGCCTTCTAGAAATTTCAACCACCGCCTGACACTCCTCGCATGTCTTTCATCATCCTTTATTGCTCAGTTGTTGCCTTAAATAAAATATATCTTCGTGGCACTCAAACCCACAACTGCTGCTAACTTTAATCCTTTCCGAAGATCATCTCTCTCGAACCGTTGACATTAGAAATACTGATTCAATCCTGAACTACCGCACCCCGCGATATCTGACAGCCGCATCTTCAATACTACTTTCACAATATCTTACCCCAAAGGTGAATTGTAGAAGATCATAACACCGGCAAACTTAGTACGTTCCATTAGGACAACGACACCTCATCATAGAAGAAAACTCCCCCACGCTCGCAAATACCAAGTCTCATTACTCCATTAGCCCACATCTGACCATTCTTAGTCCGATTGCCCTTTCACCGAACCTTTAGATCATGCACTGAGTAAACCTCCCTTCAAGTCATTCACTGCCCCGACATGTAGGCGAACATCCTACCATCATATCAATACTGCAGAACAATCGTTCATAGCATCATGGCAACTTGTGACTAGCCTCAAAGCTCTTAGAAGCACCGCTACTGAGCCGAAACGGCAGAATATCCTTTCACAAGGCGGCGATAATAGCCCAGACAACTATGCAGGGAGAAACATCCTGCACCACATCGGTAGTACTATTACAATTCTTCAATTCTCGATTTATAACAGGCGGTTCGCGTCGCGTAGAATTGAGTAGGAAGGAAACAGGGGCACAAGCCTCCAGGAATCAAATTGCACGATGAGGAATCAAGAAGGGAAGTACTCCTAACAGTCCTGCAGCCTCACGAAGATAAGTACAAACGTCTCCGTACCGATCCGCGAGACTCTACTAGACTTGCTCATGACTCATGAGACCTACGGGAACCTAGTGCTCTGATACCATGTTGTCACGACCCAAAATTCACAAAGGGTCGTGATGGCGCCGGACACCACTGCCAGGCAAGCTAACCAAAAATACTTAACTAAATTCTCGTTTTAAATATTTCTGAAATCTCTCCTTTTATACGTTTAAGCTATACATAGTAAATTTCACTGAATAAGAAAATGAAACCTTTAACAACTCTTAAAAATTCTGAATGAACCCATAGACATCCACAGAACCCGGTGTCACAAGTGCATGAGCTATTTCTAAGAAACAATACAATACATCATCCGTCCGGAATACAAATGGACAGAAAATAAATACAATACACTGAAAGAGACTATACTAGCTGCGGGTCGCCTCGAGTAATGTAGCTCACCTAGTCCCAGTATCATCCATGCTGCTACGCCCAGTAGGCCACTAGAAATACATGTGCCTGTGCAACAAAAATGCACAGAAGTGTAGTATGAGCACAAAAACAACGTGTACTTAGTAAGTATCCCGCCTAATATCGAAGAAGTAGAGACGAGATGGCAACTTCGACACTTACTAAAGGTCCAGTAATAATATTATTAATGCAATGACTCACCGATTTATTAAGAAAAACAGTAAAATCTAAATGAGTCACTAAACAGGTGAAAGTTCCTTTTTATTTAAAGTCTCCGGATTCTTAGTCCATTAATTAACAATTATCTCAAGTCTGGAAGAGCAGATATTAGTATCAACAAATATCAAGGCAAGCAATACAAGCATGCGCAACTCATGCCGAGGTCGTACGGCCCGATCCAACAATATTTAAACTGTGCACTGCCAGAGGGTCGAATGGCGCGAACCATAGATGCATCTATTACCTCGCTCGCGAATCATACATGCGACGCAGTCAAATATAAATAAACACGACAATCAGTTAATCATGAACTTATCAGGGAACAATTATCCCAGGAAAAGCCAAATTCTCTTTTAATAATTCAAGAAAAAGAAGTTTAATCTTCTTAGAAATTCATTTACCAATTCGATAGGATTTAAGAAATTCAATTGTCAATAAGATCACAGATATTCCAAGTATAGCATACTTTTTGGATCCTAGACTACCCGGACTTACACATAATAGTAGCTACGCACGGACTCTCGTCACCTCGTGCGTACGTAGCCCCCACAAATAGGAGCACATAACCAATTATTTCACCTATGGGGACAATTCCCTCTTACAAGGTTAGAAAGGAGACTCACCTCGCTCCGAATGTCCATAACTGGCATTCCACGCCCTTCCGAAAACTTGAATTGATGCCAAATACTCCAAAACTAGCCAATGATTATGCAAATTTATTAATATACGATAAACTACTCATATTAATCCAATTTATAACAATTCCTAACCCCGATCGCAAAGTTGACAAAACGCCCTCGGGCCACGTGCCCGGATCTCCAAAATTTTCGAAGAACAAGTTTACCCATAGCCTCATGAACTCAAATATATAATTTTCTCTTAATTCCATACCCAAAATTGTGGTCAAATTCCAAGAATATAAATTTCTAGGTCTTTCTACCAAAACCCCAAATTTCTACCAATTTACATGCTAATATCCATGCATAATCAATGTATTTAACTCAAGATAGGTGGGATTAACTTACCTTATCCTTGATGATGAAAATCCCCTCTTGGAACCCTCCAAGAATCGCCCAAGCCAAGAAAATAGGAGAGAAAATGGCCAAATCCCGATTTTTAAAACACTCTCTGCCTCCAGCACTTTCCGCACCTGCGGTCACTTGACCGCTTCTGCGGTTCCGCAGGTGCGAGACCAATAGCCGCTTCTGCGGTCTGGGGCTCCCCAGTCCATTCCACTTCTGCGCCTCGCTTCCGTAAATGCGGTCCCGCATCTGCGGCAAAACGACCGCATCTAAGGTCCCAGCTCTCTTCCACCAAATTCCGCATCTGCGACCATAGGGCCGCTTCTGCGGCTCCGCACCTGCGGCCCTACTCTCGTAGGTGCGGTTACACCAGCAACCAGCAACTTCAGCTCTTCTTCAAACTCCGAATTCGATCCGTTGACTACCCGGCATCCACCCGAGGCCCCCGGGACCCCAACCAATCATATTAACCAGTCCCAAAACACATTACGGACTTGCTCGAGGCCTCAAATCATATCAAACAACGCTAAAACCACGAATCGACCTCCAATCCAAGCTTTATGAACTTTAGAATTTCAAACTTCTACTTTCGATGTTTAAACCTATCAAATCACGTCCGATTGACTCCAAATTTTGCACACAAGTCATATTTAACATCACGGACCTACTCCAACTTTCAGAATCGGATTCTGACCCCGATATCAAAAAGTCCACCTCCGGTCAAACTTCTCAAAAACCTTCAAATTTCTATCTTTAGCCAAATGACCCCAAAATGACCCACGGGCATCCGAATTCACTTCCGATCGCGCTCCCAACTCCAGAATCACCATACGGAGCTACTCCCAGACTCGGAACCCCAAATGGACATCAATAACACTGAAATGCACTTCAACCCAAACTTATGAAATTTCCTCCAAAATTCTAACTTCCACAATAGGCGTCAAAACGTCCCCGGGTCACCCAAAACCCGATCCTGGCATACGCCCAAGTCCGAAATCATCATACGAACCTGCTGGAGCCTTCGAATCCCAATTCCGAGGTCGTTTACTCAAATATCCAATCCTAGTTGATTTTTTCAACTTAAAGCTTCTGAAATGAAAATTCTTCTTCCGAATCAACCCCGAACTTCCCGAAATTCAATTCTGCCCACGCGTACAAGTCGTAATACTTGAAATAAAGCTGCTCATGGCCTCAAACTTCTGAACGGCGTGCTAGGGCTCAAAACGACCGGTTGGGTCATTACAAAACCGAACGAAGGCTAATGTGGTAACGGATTTTACTCTCAAGGTAATGGCTTTGCATCAAGGAACACTAATGCAAAAACTAGAAAACTATGCAAAGATTCACTATTCTGTGTACTTTTTTCATCATGGAGCTGTGATACCATTAATAAATAACATGCATGTGATACCATTAATAATGTGACAGATGGATGAACTAAAAACTAGCATCATTTGGATGGAACACAGGCTTCTGAAGCAACAGCAAAACACACAGTAAAAAAACATTCTTTGAGTTGTTTATATAATGCATTTTGTGCGTAATTCAGTAGAAAGTCATTACTAGGGTACTATACTATATCAATGAGCAACATCAAATGTGCTCTTTCCTCCATGACTCCAAAATCAGTAAGTTAATACAACCTTAACCAACATGAATTCACCTACACTGCTCTATCCGTTCAGAAATTGATCCTTAGTTACTGTAGAGTTAGGGATCAAAACCCTTATAGCCTAAAAATAAGCCAGAAACAGGGACAGAACAGAGAAGCCACACCCTTATGACGTGCGGCATATGGCACTCGTCTATTCAAATGCTAATAATACTAGGTGCTGACAATCAGACAAAGATAGACATTTGTTTATTTTATCTGTATGTGAACTGCCATAATTTATTTAGTCCGTAAAACTGGTTAACAGCTACTAGTAAGAGATTATATTACTATAAGAAAGGGATACCTCATTACTCTTTGAGCAACAGTATTATTCAAATATGCTGCCAACTAACCAAATAATAGTTAGCAGCAGGCTCCCTTGGCCCCTATCTCAAGGTCCCATACGTAGAACATATGTATTCTCCAAATTATACGACACATTGACCACGAAATCAGTTTTAGCCTTTTCCTTGGACATTGTTAGAAGGTTTCCCTCTCTAACACAAAACTGGATGAAATTATCTTCCAATTTTTCTTAAATTTCTTTTCATTTGTGAAAAGCCATCTACAGAAACCCACTGTACTGATGGGACAATATGTCAGTCTAATTGGCATTGGGGCTCAAAGAGACAAAACCTCGAACGCGTCCAAGATTATTGTTCTTAAAATTTTCTCTTTGACTGCACGCATTGTTGATTAATAAATTAAGCGCGCGCCGTACAGGTTGGTTGTACGTTTAGTAACCTTCAATGGTTATATGATGAGTAACTAAATGTAGTTCAAGATTTCAAGAGTGTTACATTCACTATAATTAAACCTTAAACATTAGTTATTTACGATTTCAAGTCCACAAGAAAAAGAAAAAAAAACACTATATGACATATCATCGTACTTAATCTCCGTTGCACTGACAACTATTTTCAAACAGAACCAACTGCAGTAGTACATACTACAAGTCTAGTTCAAAAGGCTCAAGGTGTCATAACATACTACAAGTCTGTGTTCTTAACGGACAGACAAGTCTGTGTTCTTAACGAAAAAGCTCCAGTGAGAAACTACCTAACACAAGTATAACAACAAGAACAAGAAAGAACGTTTATCCCAACTAGTCTGTAGCTACTATCTCAAATTAAAAAAAATGTAATCACAAAATATGGAGAAACTTTGAAAAGAAAACACCAAAATAAAGCACAAGACGGGATGAAATCACAATGAAGCTAATACGGAGAAAATCAGAGCAGCTTGCGGAAGTTGTACATTGTGCTGCACAACTGAGACATAACGACCAATTAGTTAGGATTATCGAGTTCTGGAAATGTTTAGTTAAGTCCCTTAGTTTTTAAGTTAGAAGTTCCTGATATTACACATTGACCCCTTAATTTCTTTTGTCTTATACCAATTGAGTCCTGTCAAGATATGTACTGGAATGGCAGAGTGAGGGAGTACCTAGCTGGAATCCTTAGGTCATTTTCAAAGGTTTATTCCTTATATAGGTTGTAATTATCTTCTTTTATGGATATGAATGGAACCCTATCTTATTTTACCCTAATTTAGCTTTGCATTTTCTCTTTCTTTTTTCCTTTTTCTCTTCTTTGCCGATCTTCTTCACTGTTCCATTGCCCTGCGTATCAGAGCATCTCTTGGCTTTGTGGACAACCATGGCTGATAATAGCAATGTTATTGAGGTACTCAAGAAAATCTCACTCGATATGTCAAGCTTCACAGCTAGACAAGATCTGTTAGAAGCACATCAAGAGCAAAGTAACAAGAATCAGGAGGAAGCTTTGAGTGAGCTCAGGGAAGTGCTCAATGAAGTTATCCATGGAGGAAAAAGGCCAGAACGTGATAAATCTGTAACACAATGGAGGTGAGTTGTATTCCCCAAATGATAGGCCCTTTGATTTTGGTGACTTAGCTTCCCCTAGCTCTACTGGAGTTAACACCTCTACCATACCCATGAATCTTCTGTTAGCTCAGTCATTCCTAATACTCAAATTGCTTCGATTACCAGCTTACCAACCTCAGCTCCTCAAGTCCCCATGAACCCTAGCCCCTCTCTATACACTCAGAATCCCAGAACCTCTCAGTTTCAACCTTCTCCTCTTCAAGCGATAGGGTTACAAGCATTCCAAAACCCCCTTCCCAGAACATCAGTACCCTTAGCACCCCATTTCCCTAATAACCAAGGGAGGTATTATCAACCCCCACAACCACAAAGCTCACCACTAGTACCACCACCCTTATACCACCAGACATATAACCAGCCCAGCCAATTTCCTCCTGCCTACTATAACCCAAGCACACATATACCACCAACTCTATACCACCAGATCCCATATGTACCCACTCCTTACCCCTATCCGAGTGTTCCCACCACTAACCAGCCCAACAATTCAAACACACACAATGTAACATTGCCAAATATCCCTTTTACCAAGTACTACAAGGTTGAATTTCCCAAGTTCAATGGTGAAGATCTTAGGACATGGTATTACAAAGTAGAGCAATTTTTTTCTGATGAGGACCTTACTATCCAGCAGAAAATGAAGCTGGTTTCTATGCATTTTGAAGGGGATGCTCTGCAATGGCATTTAGGCTATATGCGAAGTAGAGGTCAAATGTGAAATTATGAATATTAAGCATACTGGGAGTGTGAAGGATTATCAGAAGGCCTTCA
Source organism: Nicotiana attenuata (assembly GCF_001879085.1). NCBI lineage: Eukaryota > Viridiplantae > Streptophyta > Magnoliopsida > Solanales > Solanaceae > Nicotiana > Nicotiana attenuata. Next base: position 128,274 of record NW_017671248.1, read on the forward strand.
ATAGTGTTATGACTCGAATGAACCTATTAGTAGAACATGCCATCAGTATCTTCTTGAACAATCTCAAGCCTGAAATCAGCAATGCTGTAAGGATTGGTAATCCCACCAGTTTACCACAAGCCTACTACCTAGCTAGGTTACATGAGGCCAGTTTCATTGCACAAAGCAAGGCTATCAAGGCAGCAACTATAGTGCACCAACATTCTATTGTGAGAACACCTCAGGGACAGGGCTCTACTGGGTGGGCAAAAGCTGCTGCACCTGCCTGTAAACCACCTGTTACTGCCAACCTAGATGGTTTCAGGAAAAGGAGACTTACACCAGCTGAAATGGATGAGAAGAGGGGCCAAGGTGTATGTTTCTTCTGTGATGAGAAGTTCACTCCAGGACATAAATGCAAGGCCAAAAGGCACATTTACTCCATGGAGATAAGTACTGAAGAACTAGTGGATAGTGAAGAAACAGAAGTGGAGATTGATGATATTGAGGAGCCTCAAGAAGAATTAAACCCTGTTGAAAGCTGTGAGATATCTCTACAAGCTCTAAATGGCACTAAGGGCTATAGGACTCTCAAATACAGGGCTTCTCTGAACATAACCCTATCAATGTTCTCATTGATTGTGGCTCCACCCACAACTTCATTAATGAGAATGCTGCCAAGAGAATAGGGTGCACAATTAGCCAAATACAACCTCAGGATGTGTCTGTAGCTGATGGCAGGATCATTCAGTCTATTAAGGGCAGTAAGAACTTTAAGTGGCTCATGCAAGGGGTTCTCTTTCAAGATGACTTCCTAGTGCTCCCTATAGGAAGCTGTGATGTTGTGCTGGGAATCCAATGGCTATGCAAGTTGGGAGATATCAAGGTCAACTTCAAGAGGCTTTTTATGCAATTTCTCTATCAAGGGAAATCTGTTACACTACAGGGCACTTATCCTTCCTTTAAAACTGTTGATGCAAAGGCTTCGCATAGCATTAAAGTTGATACTGCCCAGATCTTCATGATCAAGGTCTGTTCTACCAACATGTCTCCAACTACACACTCTCAGAAAGTTGATGAACTTCCTCCTCCCATCCATACACTACTTACTGACTATAGTAGAATCTTCTAAGAACCCAAACATCTGCCTCCTTCAAGAGGAGTGTTTGACCACCACATTCCTTTAGTTGAAGGCAGTGCCCCTATCAATTCTAGACCCTATAGATATTCCCCCATACAAAAGAATATGATAGAAGACATGATGAAGGAGATGATGGCTCAATGGATCATCCAATATAGCTCTAGCTCTTATGCCTCTCCTGTCGTTTTGGTTGGAAAGAAAGATGGCTCTTGGAGGTTGTGTGTTGATTATAGGGCTCTAAACAAGATCACTATTAAGGATAAGTTTTCCATACCCATCATTGAAGAATTATTGGATGAACTTGGAGGGTCAGAGATTTATTCAAAAATAGACCTGAGGGCAAGCTATCATCAGATTAGAATGGCTCCCTCTGATGTACACAAGACAGCTTTTAAGACACACTCAGGACACTATGAATACCTGGTCATGCCCTTTGGATTGACCAATGCTCCCTCTAGTTTCCAAGGGCTTATGAACCATATCTTTCAGGCATATCTAAGGAAGTTTATCCTAGTGTTCTTTGATGATATTCTAGTTTTTAGCAAGACACTAGTTGAGCATGAGCAACATCTCAGACTCACCTTTGACTTGTTAGTGCAACATCAGCTTTTTGCCAAAGAGAGTAAGTGTGTGTTTGCAGCCACTAGAATTGAGTACTTAGGCCATTATATCTCTACTGAAAGAGTGACAACTGACCCCAAGAAAATCGAGGCAATCCAAGGATGGCCTAAACCTACTAACCTTAAACAGTTAAGAGGTTTCTTGGGACTATCTGGATACTACAGAAGGTTCATCAGAGGTTATGGGGCAGCAAGCCACTTACTGATCTGCTTAAGAAAGACAGTTTCAAATGGTCTCCTCAGGCTACTTCAGCCTTCAATAAGCTTAAAGAAGCCCTCACTTCTGCACCAGTACTAGTACTACCTGATTTTTCCACACCTTTTGTAGTGGAAATTGATGCTTGCAGCAATGGCATTGGTGCAGTCTTAATGCAAAGGGCCAACCCATAGCTTACCTGAGTAAGGGTCTCTCACCTCAGCACCAGACACTGTCAGTATATGATAAGGAATTGTTGGCATTGGTTATGGCTGTCAACAAGTGGGCTTAATAATTAACTGGCAGGCCCTTTACAGTAAAGACTGATCAAAAGGCCTTAAAATTCCTTCTTGAACAGAAATTGCACACAGGGTCACAGTTGAAGTGGATAGCAAAGTTGATGCAATATGATTTCATAATTGAGTACAAGAAAGGTAAGGAAAACAAAGTGGGTGATGCCTTATCTAGACTGCCTGCAGCAGAACTAGCTGCCCTTACCTTGTCCTCTATCCAGCCTGACCTGCTTCACATGATCACTCAAAGTTGGTACCTAGACCCGGATTTGACTGCCTTGACCCAGACTTTAAAGGGAGGTACAGAGGTGCAAGGTTACACCTTCACTCATGATCAACTTCGAAGACATGGCAAGTTGGTCATTGGCCCAGACTCTAGTTTGAAGAAGAACATTATGCAATTGTGGCATGATTCCCCTATGGGAGGACACTCAGGGATTGAACAAACATACAGGAGAATAGCTTCACTGTTTTATTGGAAAGGATTGAGAGAAGATGTTCATACTTATGTCAATGGCTGTGACATTTGCCAAAGGCATAAGTATGATAGGTCCCCCAACCCAGGACTTCTACAACCCTTAAAGTTGCCAGTCACAGCTTGGAGCAGCATTAGCATGGACTTCATAGAGGGACTACCAAAGTCAAAGGGAAAGACTGTGATTCTGGTGGTAGTTGATAGACTCACAAAGTATGCTCATTTCCCGAGTCTCTCTCACCCTTATTCGGCTTCAGAGGTGGTCAAACTCTTCATGGAACAGATTCACAGACATCATGGCATGCCTGAGGACATAATAGTGACAGGGACCCCATCTTCACCAGTAAGGTTTGGCAGGAATTGTTCTCTATGCACGGGGTAACACTCAACACATCCACAGCATACCACCCTCAAACTGATGGCCAAACAGAGGTCATCAATAGATGCCTAGAGACTTACCTTAGATGCTTTTGTTCTGACTCCCAATCTGACTGGTGTTCATACCTCGCTTCTGCTGAATGGTGGTATAACACCACCTTTCACTCTTCTATACAAACAACACCATATGAAGCCTTATATGGCCAGCCTCCCCCACTTAATTTACCCTATGTAGCAGGTGACTCAGCTATGGAAGAAGTAGACAGAAGCCTCTTGACCAAAGAATTCAAACTACAACTCCTCAAACACCATCTCCATAGGGCAAAACAAGGAATGACTGCTAAGGCTAACAAGCATCGCTCAGATAGGCAGTTCAAAGTGGGAGACTGGGTTTACCTCAAAATCCAGCCCTATAGAACAAGTGACACTATCAGGTTCCCATTTCTCGAAGCTTTCACCTAAATATTATGGCCCGTACCAAGTCTTACAAAAAATTGGCCCTGTAGCATACAAGCTATCTCTCCCACCCCAGCTACTCCTCCACCCCACCTTCCATGTTTCCCAACTCAAATTATGCCATAACCTACCCTCCAATATCTCTCACCCTCCTGTGCTTGACATTTCCAGCCCTTATTGTCCAAGCCCCCAGAAAATACTTGATCGACGTTTGGTTCAAAAAGGGAACAAGGTCGTTACTCAAGTTCTAATACAATGGGATCAGCTATCTCCAGAGCAGTCGACTTAGGAAGACTATCACTCTCTCATGGTTCGATTTCCTTCCTTCCTTCCTTGAGGACGAGGAAATTTTTAACAGGGGGGATCTGATACGGAGAAAAGCAGAGCAGCTTGCGGAAGTTGTACATTGTGCTACACAACTGAGACATAACGACCAGTTAGTTAGGATTATCGAGTTCTGGAAATGTTAAGTCCCTTAGTTTTTAAATTAGAAGTTCCTGATATTACACATTGACCCCTTAATTTCTTTTATCTTATGCCAATTGAGTCCTGTCCAGATATGTACTGGAATGGCAGAGTGAGGGAGTACCTAGCTGGAATCCTTAGGTCATTTTCAAAGGTTTATTCCTTATATAGGTTGTAATTATCTTCTTTTATGGATATGAATGAAACCCTATCTTATTTTACCCTAATTTAGCTTTGTATTTGCTCTTTCTTTTTTCCTTTTTCTCTTCTTTGCTGATCTTCTTCACTGTTCCATTGCCCTGCGTATCAGAAGCTTACCTTATCAAGGACATGCAATCCCTAAAATCAACTCAAGACTTCGAATTTCAGAATTCTGCAAACCCACGACTTCGAATTTCAGATTTTCGCAGCAAAAAAATTGCAATTTCAAAGGTTTTCTTCTATTTTTCAGATAGGTATAAAAAATCACTTTTTAACACAAGAAAAGTAACGAAATTATCAAAGATTTGACACTTAATGTGAACACTTAATTTGTCAAAGATCAGAAGAAAGCAAGCCCATACCTCTGAGAACAAAACCCCTTTGTAAAAACGGGAAAACAGTTGAGTAATGTCGACTGTGACCCACCTCGACCCAAATTAGAACTATTCGAAAGTATTGCCTGGTCAGTTTTTTTGTAGGCTTTTGTGATTGCTCTGCGTGGATCTACCCAAAACTCATCCTAGTAAAAGACAAACCCACATATGAGATTCCAAACACTCTAATTTTTTCACTACATTATATGTTTCAAAGCAATAATCGCAAATCCACGGTGCATAAAAAACCTACCTCCTTTAAGATATTGGCAAACCGGTGTTTCTGCAGATAAGAAGGAACCTCATCCCCCAAATTACCATCATAAATAGCAGATAAGCCAAATCACAGCGTTTGTTAAGGACCGTCGACGGAAAAAATTGGGGTGTTTGCGCCTTCGAAGAAGTGGAAGAGAAGAAAGAGGAAGAAAAGAGGGAAGAAATTGGGGTGTTTGTGCCGTAATGGTTGGTAACTTCTTTTACCTAGGGTAATTTCATTTTTGGGACGGAAATTTAGCGACGGAATTGCGACGCACCGAAATTTTGTCGCTAATAACAATTAATGAAATTTTATTTTAGGAAATTAGCGACGGAAGATTTTGTCGCAGATAACTTTCGAATGCCTTGGTAAGTAAAATGAATTCTGCGACGAATTATTTGACGTTAAATCCGTCACTACGTTTTAATAATTTTTGTCGCCCAGCTTTCGTCGCTAATTTTGTAGGTAAAATAAAGGCGCTAATATTTAGCGCCAATTTTAGCGACGAATATAAGTTTTTGTCGCTAATCCGTCGCTATATTTTATACGAATTATCTTGTACTCCCTCCGTTTCATATTATTTGAGGTAGTTTGACTCGGCACAGAGTTTAAGAAAAAAAGAAGATGTCTTTTGAAACTTGTGGTCTTAAAAGTTTAAGGGGTAAAAGGTTCGTGGGGCCATGCCATTTGTGTGGCTATAAAAGCTTCTCATTAAGGGAAAAAAGGGTAAAATGAAGAGTTTAAAGTTGAATTATTTCCAAATTTAGAAATGTGTCATTTGTTTTGGAACAGATTAAAAAGGAAAGTACATCATTTAATATGAAACGCAGGGAGTAGCTTATTTGGCGACAAACTACAAATTTCATCGCTAATCCGTCGTTATTTAGCTACGGAATATCTCTTGTCGCTAAATTCCGTCGCTAAACGCTGTTTTTTTTTTGTAGTGATCTTCCATCTGCCTCTGGTTCCACGTGTCGTGTAATCATTCGAGCATTTAATATAAATCAATTTTACCCTATACAGATAGTCCCCTGCTTTTCGTGGCACATCTTTCTGTTATCGGGAAGTTGGTGAAGATTTCTTTCTTGGCGAAAAATTTTCTAAACCCTTCTGAAAAGTTTCTGACTCTTGATTAGATGCACATCTCTGTTGAACAAAAATATAGATCTTGGTTCAACCAATTACATTTAAATAAATAATAGACAATCTTAGCTAATAATAATATTCAAAAGACAAGGTTATCGATTTTATGACAGATAATATGTATATTTGACCAAATGGTAATGAAGGTGAGCAATAATAACAGTATTCAATGATCCAAAAAGATGGAAGATGACATTAAATAATAATAAATGGCAATGAGTGGCATTTAAGTAAATAAAAATGTATGAGTCACCCAAAAATGGGTGAGATTAGTGGATATTCTTTCTGACAATAAAGAATGATTGATGAGCCTTAGAACACTCAGGTTGTTCTTGGATCAAGTGGAAAATCCAAACAAGAATTTTAGTAAAAAGGTTGTTTCGTATGCTTGTAATATGGTAAGATTCTCTCTATAAAGTCAATGTGTTCTCTTACAAGTAAATATCTCATGCCCCCTGTCATTGTATCTTTTTCTATTTATAGGGAACATATTCCTTGAAACTCTAATAGTAGAGGTGTAGAGAATATTCACTAGAATATTCTCTTTTGTGTCCTATCTTAAAACTGGCCGTTATAACTATGTCTAAGAGGCTCGACCTCAACCTTGATCAATGATGACTTCACGACCTTGATCTTTGCAGACTCTTCGACCGCACCCTTCATCGCTCCGGCTACTTCGACCTGGGACAGATCTTTGTTGAGACCTTACTGATAGCACGTGGCGGCCGATGAAGGCTATCATGGTGCTGGCGTAGTTTGCCTATATCAAAGATATTTTTTAGCTCATACAGTTAGTCCCTCCGCTTATCAAGGTCGTCCTCGCGGGCGAGGCCGATGAGTGGATAATGCCATTTTTGGTCGAGCTTACCGAGATGGCTATACATGTCATGGTCATCATAGCAATCAGGTAACGTGGCTCTCTGAGGGCCGTATATTTTGAATTCTTTGAATTTCTTAGGAAGTCTGTTGGAGTCATCTGGTCTAAGGAAAGAGTGTTGTTATGCATCATGATGATGCCATTTCCCGATGCGGTGCGTCAATTCATGTGTGACCCTTAATTAGTTTTGCCGTTTCGATTCTGGTACCCTCAAGCCTTGTAAATAGGGGTGGTTTGTTGATTTCGAAACTTTTCCACATTCCCTCTACTTCATAAGCAGAGCTTCCTCTTTTCCTTCGTAGAAACCTTTCACCTCTCTGTTGCTTTCTCTGCTTCTCTATCTCTTTCCACAACAATGTCGGACCTCCCATTGGATATCCATATGGAAGATCATTCTATCCTTCTACATGTTGTTTTCCCTGACCAGGGTGAAGACGGCAAAGCCGGAGTTGAGGAGGAAACCCTTCCTACTGTAGAGGAGATCGTAACTCGATACCCCAATGCTAAACCCGATTTCCACATGGCACTGGAAGTGGTGATGGAGAGTTTAAATCTACGATGACGGTTGAGTGATTATCCAAATTCAAGGTTAGGCTCGGCCTACCAGGTCACGTGGATTTGGTCTCAGCGAGCGACGACGAAGTTCGGGTTCATCGTCTTGTCTTCTGCGCCCTTTATGCATATCCGTTCATAATCGAATATTCATTCCCTTTGCCGCCGTTGATAGAAGAGTTATGCCGCTACTATAACGTATGCCATTCGCAACTTGCCCCCTATATCTTTAAGGTGGTCAAAATATTGACGAAATTCGTTGAGTTGGCCGGCATCAACATAACAGTACGCCACCTGATCCATCTCTTTGCCCCTCATTTCTATTGAGGGACGTTGTTGAATCTTCGCCAACGTGGGGGAAAATGTTGGGTAGTGAGGATGGATGACAAGGCTAGTTGGTATTTCTGGCTTGACTATTTCTTTGTCAGGATCAAGGCCGTAGTGTCCGTCGCTGCTGGCTTCCTTGAGGCTTGGAACCCTACCGTAAATGATCATATTCGTTTATATATCTTTTATTTTTTATTAGTTTTTTTCTTACTGTGGGTTGGTCAATCAGCTTTTCCTTACTTTGCTTTGTTTAGTGAGTTGATCCATTGGGTGTGAGAAATTAATTATAGAGCTTCCTAATAACCTACCAATTGTTTCATTGCGTGTGTGGTAAACATTCTACGTTTGGACATAGACCCCGTAATTCCTCATGAATAATGAAAAGTTGTTCATTTTTTCAGTAATTATTTTCTCTTGAGAAGTAGTAGTATTACGTACCTTGTGAGGTTAGAGTAAAGAATATTAAAACCCATTCTCAGTCTTTTTTTCGATAATATACCTACTAATTTGAACAAACGACATTGATCATGTGAGATTATGCAATTGTGTACACATAAAATTGGTATCAAAGTAACACGGCGGTCCTTCCATAAAGCAAGTAAAGCAACCACTTTAGGCCCAATATTTGTGAGGGCCCCATTTTGTTAAAATAGCACGGTATAGCCAGTTTTCGGACTAGTCATTCAAAAATAGCCAGCGTTTACCAAGTCAATGAAAAATAGCCACTATTTTGCTGCAGCAGAGGCCGGTCCAGCCACTACTAGAAATTCGGGTTTTAGCGACCACGAAAAGCGACCAAAGTTGGTCGCTTATTGGCCAAAAAGCGACCAAACAGGCCTGGTTGATATTAAGCTGGTCCCTTTATCTTAGGGACCAAAGTTGGTCGCTAATTAGCGACCAACTTTGGTCTCTCAGGTAAAAGGACTTTCCGGGTAAAGAAAATAGCGACCAACTTTGGTCGCTACAATATTTTAATATTATAAATTTTGCGACGAAAGTTGGTCTCCACCTGTAAATTACGTTTTATTTTAATTTATTATTAATCATAAATAAGCGACCAACTTTGGTCTGTAAAGAAAATATTATATTTTAAACTCTGGAAAATAGAGACCAAAGTTGGTCGCTTTACTATAAATTTTTTTAATTTTTTTTTTAAAATAAGTTGACCAAAGTTGGTACGCTAACTTCAAGAATTAATTTTTTTTTTTAAATTTTGTAAGTCGACCAACTTTGGTCGCTATATTTCCAGAAATTATTATTTTTTTAATGGAATAGCGACCAAAGTTGGTCGCTTTTTGAGAAATCTGGGTTAAATAGCGACCAACTTTGGTCGCTATTACCCAGAAATTTTTTTTTAAAGGGAAAAGCGACCAACTAGCGACCAAAGTTGGTCGCTTTTCTTGGTATATTTTTGGCAGAAACGGCCTGTTTTGGCAGCTACACCACCTGCCAGCTTACCAAAATTCCTAAACAGGCATTTTATGTCAATAACAACAACAACAACAACAATAAACAACAACAACAATAAAAAGCAACAACAATAAATAACAACAACACAACAACAACAACAACAACAACAACAACACAACAACATTATAACCAACAAAGTATAAAGTTCAATAGAACTTTATACTTTAAGCTAACCAAACTAAGTTAACTTTTATTACAAAACCATTCGAAAACCGATTGTATTTGTCTAGTTCAAAGTGTATAAAAGTCAAGGATTGTTCTGTACATCATTATCATCACCGTCTGATGAACTTTCATCACCAAGAGGGTATCCAGAAGGGTGTATTTGTCGAGGATGGGAAGAACGGTCACGGGGAGGACAGGAGGAACGAGCACGGGGAAGGCGAGCCTCTGGCGATGACTCACGAGACCGGGGAATCGGAAAACTGCCAGAAGCTAGGAGAGATTTGATCTGCTCTTGCATGCCAATGTACTGAGCATCTCTAAGCTTTTCTCTTTCCTTGGCGGCTTCTAGCTCGGATGTGAGCTTTGCCACAGTCTCCCGCATAGAGGAGAGGCTCTCCCCATCAAGTTGCTCGACTTGTGAGGAAGTCTCTATTCCTTGCATTCCACACTTATAGCGTTGGAATTTCTTATTAGGAAGCCCGTATACCTTCCCCCATTTTGGACCGCCAGCAGCCTGCGTCCACATTCTTTCAGCATCCTCGTCCGATAGTTGGATTGGATCGCCCGACTCATTAGGTGGCTGACTGCGTATGAATTGCTCCACTTCAGCTGTGAAGCGACCCTATAAGAAAAATTACATTGAATTAGTATTTCAAAATTTATATAAAAGTAAATCAAAATTCTTAATGAAAAGTGAAAACTTACATGTACAGTCGAGGCTCGGCCCTCGACCCACCTTTGTTGATCCGTCTCTTTCTTCTTCTTTACAATATGAGTCTCCTTGAATAGCTCATCCTGGTTCATTGGACGCCCCAACTTCTTTTCCTGAAAACTCATAAATTTTAGTTAATAAACAGAATAGATATACTTTGAAAATTAAAATAAATTAAGCAGTTACGTATCATTCTTCTTTTTATCGTCCCTAGGCTGATCGCACCTCCAGTGTGCAAGGATCCTCCCTTCTCAGATGCACGAGCTTTCTTTCCTTTTTCGCTCTTCTTCAAGAACTCTACGGTAAGCCATTGCCTTTCCAAATTCTCCCATAAATTCTGAAGCAACCAGCCAGGCTTCTGGTTCAACTTTCTAGCTTTGGAGAAACAATGGGACAACCGCTTTCGAGCTTTGAGATGAAAATTTGCAGCCACATCCGCGCTATAGCGGTGTTCCCATACACACTTGCTCTGTATTTCAAAAGTTAAGTATTATATGAAGCTATATTCGATATATTATACTTAGCTTTTATTAGCTAATCATTATTCAAAAGTTAAGTGCACTAACTGCTTATAATATATATATATATATATATATATATATATATATATATATATATATATNATCAACATATACCAACTGATCAGGTGGTGGTGCGTATATAACGCCGTAACCTTTTCTCGTGTCCCATATATCTATATATATATATATATATATATATATATATATATACACACTATTATATATATATACACACACTATGCAATAAGTATTAGTGCATTAGCTAATAAAAGCTAAGTATTAATGCACTTAACTTTTGAATAATTATGTATTAACGCACTAAGCTTTTATCGAATATATATAAAAGCCATGTTCGATATATATAAGCTAAATTCGATATAATATTAGCTAAATTAGATATAATTCGATATATATAAGCTAAGCTATATTCTATAATACATATTTAGATGGAAATATCATAAATATAAATAAATATACTGCTTAAAAGAACATTTATACCTTAAATTGATTGAAAATTTGCTCTTTCAGCGAGAATGGGAATTCACTCCAAGTCGCATAAGGGCCATCACAAAGCTTTCTGGTGGCTTTGGTGATTATCCTTGCAGTAATATTACTAGGGATGAACCTGCAATTTAATAAAAAAAAACACATTAATATCTTAGTAAAACTGTACAAAACAATAAAAGTAAAAATAACAAATAACTCTTACCCATCACCCTTAGGGACTATGATGATCCTGCCATATTCATCATAATGCACCTCCTCGTTATCATCAGCATCATCGTCCGAAGCATGTATATCAGTGTGACGACCCAAAGGGTCATCACTGGTTTCCTTACTCTTTCTGTGCTTCCGAGGCCTTGAAAACCTCATTTAGGGTCGCCTCGATTTGCGTGCGCAGTCCGGGCGCGTAGCCGGAAAGCTTAAATATGAATTCTGTGTGAAAAATGCTAAATTTTTATATTAATATGAATAAATTTGACTTCGGTCAACATTTTGGGTAAACGGACCCGGACCCGTGATTTGACGGTCCTGGAGGGTCCGTAGGAAAATATGGGACTTGGGCGTATGCCCGGAATCGGATTCCGAGGTCCCAAGCCCGATGTCACGACCCAAAATCCACTAAGGGTCGTGATGGCGCCGGACACTGCTGTCAGGCAAGCCAACCAAGTTACTTAATCAAATTCTCGTTTTGATACTTCTGAAATCTATGATTTTCCTTCAAGTTTAGCAATATTAAAGAATATAGTCTCAAATCAAATTTAAATGATAAGCAGTTAATACAATACTTCAAACTATCCCAGAACCCGGTGTCACAAGTGCTTGAGCATCTACTGATAGGGAAGTAAAATACAGCATCCGTCCGGAATACAATGGACAGGGAATAAATACAATGTACTGAAGAGGGCTATACTAGCTGCGGACCGCCTCGAATAGTGCAACTCACCTAGCCCCAAATCATCCGTGCTGCTACGCCCAGTGGGCTGCTAGAAATAGATATACCTGTGCAACAAAAATGCACAGAAGTGTAGTATGAGTACATAAACAACGTGTACTCAATGAGTATCCCGCCTAATCTCGAAGAAGTAGAGACGAGATGGTCAACTTTGACACTTACTAGCGGTCCAATGATAATATACTAAATGTGTGAGGAAATCAGGGATTTTATATAATAATTCTAACTCGCAAAGCTGTAAACAGGCAATAAACCTTCAACAAATAATAAAGGATTTTAAAGGTTTACTTTTCATTATTTTATCAATTTATCTCAAGCCATGAAAGGCAGCATCAACGTAAAAAATTCTTACGCAACGATATATAAATCATGCGCAAATCATGCCGAGGCGACGGCCCGCTCCAACAGAAATGAAATGTGCACTTGTCGAGGGTCGACGGCGCGCCTATAGATGCATCTATTTAATCTGCCGAGGCGTTCGGCCCCCTCCAAAATAAACACATAGAGACATTCAGTCAATAAGCCAACATAGGGAAATTATTCAAGGGAAAGCTAATTCTCTTTATTAATTTAGGAAAAATGAAGTTTAAACCCTTTTTAGAATTTGTTTTACTGATTCGATGTAGTTTAAGCAGTTCAAGCTACCAATAGGTTCGTAAATAATTCAAGTATAGCATGCTTTTGGGTCCTAACTACCCGGACAATAGCATAATAGTAGCTACACACGGACTCTCGTCACCTCGTGCGTACGTAGCCCCCACAAATAGGAGCACATAATCAATTATTTCACCTATGGGAAAAATTCCCTCTCACAAGGTTAGAAAGGAGACTCACCTCGCTCCGAAGATCCATAACCGGCAATCCATGCCCTTCCGGGGACTCCAATTGATGCACCATGCTCCAAAACTTGCCAACGGTTACGCAACTCCATTAATTTATGCTCAAATATTCATTACAATCTAATTTATAGAAATTCCTAACTCCGATCGAAAAGTTGACCAAAACGCCCTCGGGCCCACGTGCCCGGAATCCGAAATTTCTCGAAGATATACTCTACCCATAGCTTCACTAGCTCAAACATATAATTTACTCCTAATTCCATGCTCAAATTCGCGGTAAAATCCAATTTATCAAGTTTCTAGGTTTTCTTTCAAAAATCCTAATTATCCCACAATTTTTATGTCTAATTCCATGATATAATCTTGTATTTAACTTGGAAATGAGTGGGAATAACTTACCTTAACATAGATGACGAAATCCCTCTTTGAAGCTCTCAAATCGCCCCAAGCCATGAAAATTATGAGAGAAATGGCCAAATCCTAATTTTTAAAACACCCTCACTGCCTCAGCAACTTCCGCTTCTGCGGAAATATTTCCGCTTCCGCGGTCCCGCCTTTGCGGACAAAAAGCCGCTTCTGCGGACACTGGGCTCCAGCCCAACTTCCGCTTCTGCGGACGGACCACCGCTTCTGCGGTTTCGCTTTTGCGGATCTTGGGCCGCTTCTGCGGTCCTGGGCTTCCTCATATCCAACCGCTTCTGCGGGGCCGCTTCTGCGGTCCCAATTCCGCAGAAGCGGAAATACCAGAAGCAGCAGCACCAGCCCTTCTTCAAATTTCGAATTCGATCCGTTAGCCACCCGGAATCCACCCGAGGCCCCCGAGACCTCAACCAAACCTACCGACCAATCCCAAAACACATTACGGACTTGCTCGAGGTCTCAAATCATATCAAACAACGCTAACACCATGAATTACACCCCGATTCAAGCTTTATGAACTTCGAAATTTCAAACTTTTACTTCCGATGTTTAAACCTATCAAATCACGTCCGATTGACCTCAAATTTTATACACAAGTAAGAGTTGACATTACGGACCTACTCCAGGTTTCGGAATCGGATTCCGACCCCGATATCAAAAAGTCCACCTCCGATCAAACTTCTCAAAAACCTTCAAATTTCTATCTTTAGCCAAATGGCTCCAAAATGACATACGGACCTCTAAATTCACTTCCGATCGCGCCCCCAACTCCAGAATCACCATACGGAGCTGTTTAGAGTCTCGGAATCCCAAACGGACATTGATAACGCTGAAATGCACTTCAAGCCAAACTTATGAAATTCCTTCTAAAATTCTAACTTCCACAATAGGCGCCAAAACGCTCCCGGGTTATCCAAAACCCGAACCGGGCATACTCCCAAGTCCGAAATCATCATACGAACCTGCTGGAACCTTCGGATCCTGACTCCGAGGTCGTTTACTCAAAATTCCAATTCTAGTTCATTCTTTCAACTTTAAGCTTCTGAATTAAGAATTCTCTTTCCAAATCAACTCTGAACTTCCCTGAACTTAATTCCGACCACGCGTACAAGTCATATACCTGAAATGAAGCTGTTCATAGCCTCCAAGAGCTGAACGGAGCGCTAGGGCTCAAAATGACCGGTCGAGTCGTTACACCCGAGAAATGAATTTTTGTGTGAAATTATTTTCTGGAAATGATTAAGGAAAATGAAAATAAAATTTGATTAAAAGACTATGGTATCGGGCTCGTATTTTGGTTCCGGTGCCCGGTACAAGTCTTATAGGTGGTTTCAGCACTTCCTGTAAAGTTTGGTTGAAAACGGACGTCGTTTGACGTGTTTCGGACTTAAAATGGAAAATTTGATGTTTTGTGAAACTTGGAAGAAATCATGAAATTTGAGGCTTAATTCGATGTATATGATGTTATTTTGGCGATTTGATCGCACGGATAAGTCCGTAGGATATTTTTGAGGTTGTGTGCATATTTGGTATGGAGCCCTGAGGGCTCGAATGCGTTTTGGATAGGCCACGGAGTGCATTTTTTAACTTGGAAAATTGCTGGTATGATCTGACCCGCAGGCTTCGCATTTACGAAGCCTGGCTCGCAAATGCGAGCTCGTAAATACGAAGAATCCTTCGCAAATGCGAAGGTGCTCACATTGTACAGGGATCGCAAATGCGATCATAGCATCGCAAATGCGAAAGGTGGGACTTTCGCAAATGCGACACTTTTGTTCGCAAATGCGAAGTCCCCAAACATGCCAATGGTTCGCAAATGCGAACTTTTGTTCGCAATTCCCAAAGTAGCAGGTCAGGGTTCGCAATTGCGAACCCCAGTTCGCATTTCCCACATCTGCAACCTGCATTTTTCATACTTAGTCGATTTTAAGCCATTTTTCACCCCATTTTCAAAACACAACTCCTTTGGGCGATTTTTCAAGAACAAGTTTTCTTCCAAATCAATTGTAAGTTGGTTTTTACTCATTTCTTTCAATCATTAAAATCATTTAACATGTTTTCAACTTGAAATCAAAGATTTCCATGGGAGAATTTGGGGGTTTTGGGTAGAACCTAGGTTTTGAAAAAAATTGGGGGTTTGGACCTCAATTTGAGGTCCGATTTCAAAACAAATTACATATTTGAGTTCGCGGGGGAATGGGTAACCGGGTTTTGGTTCGAACCTCGAGTTTTGACCATGTGGGCCGGGGGTGATTTTGGAATTTTTGGGAAAAACTTTGGGAAATCCATTTTTTATGCATTCAAATTGATTCATTTAGTGTTTATTAATGTAATTAAGTAAATTGTGGCTAGATTCAAGTGGATTGGAGGTGGAATCACGGGGTAAAGCCATAGTTGAGGCTTGAGTTGAGTTCAAGGCATCGAGGTAAGTGTTTGGTTTAACCCTAGCTTGAGGGAATAGGAGTTGAGTCTTATTTGCTACTTGTTAATTGTCGGGTACGATGTATAGGCATGGTGACGAGTATCTATACATTGGTGTCTAGCATGACCGTGAGTCCTTATTTTGCGAATAGTTGGGATTTTGGTTATATCTTCCATGTTTAATTGATGACTTCTATATGTTTTAAAGATCTTGTGAAAGTAATTGTGATCTTTGGACTTCGTGGAGCGTTGGCTCGAGTTGAAATACAAATTGTGAAAGTATATGAGATAAGTAAGTCTTTGGAGCATTGGCTCGAGTGTTAATGTGAACTATGAGATGAAAGTGAAAGAAAGAGAAAGAGTTATTGATATTTTCCCTTGCCGAGACGTTGAGATTATTGATATTGTACCCTTGCCGGGTTTTAATTGTTTGTTTGTGTTCCTTTGCCGGGATTTTCATTATTGTTTATTTATTTCCTTGCCCTTTTTTGTGATTGTTGATTGGGTGAGGAAGAGTGTTAAAGCACGAAGAGTGATGCCGTGCATTGTTTGTTTCTTGTGAGTAAAGAGTGTAAAGCACGAAGGGTGATGCCGTGCACTGTTTGCTTATTGTGAGGAAAAGAGAGTAAAGCACGAAGGGTGATGCCGTGCCGCACGATGTGCCATTCCGTGCCAATTCTATTGATTATATGTGAGGAAAGAGAGTAAAATCATGAAGGGTGATGCCGTGCACATTTTATGATATCATTGCTTGGTGAGGATGAGAGTAAAAGCACGAAGGGTGATGCCGTGCACTTATTGTAGTTTGCTATGATTTCTTGTTGTTACTAGTTCAAGTGCATTACTTGTGTTATTCCATTATTTCTGTGATTCTTTACGTTGACATTTCCCTTTTATTGTGTCGCTTGTTATTATTGAGCCAAGGTGTCCTTGTGTAACGTTATGTCTTGAATTTATGCCTTAATTACTTCATGATTATAGGACTTCATTGCTACGTGACATTCAACCTATTAATTACTAAATTGCATAATTGCCCCCTTATAATCCATAATTAAGTTGCTATTTGTCATTATTTGTTTTCCTTAGTGAATCATAAATTTTGGGTACTTGTTGTCTTGTGAACTCGTAATAATGGTTGCGTTTGTTAGAGTAAATTTTCTTTTGGAGGAACTGTTGATATATTGAAATGGGAGCGGGTGGTACGCCTACCACAAGTGATATTGAAATGGGAGCGGGTGGTACGCCTACCACAAGTGATATTGAAATGGGAGCGGGTGGTACGCCTACCACAAGTGATATTGAAATGGGATCGGGTGGTACGCCTACCACAAGTGATATTGAAATTAGAGCGGGTGGTACGCCTACCACAAGTGATATTGAAATGGGAGCGGGTGGTACGCCTACCACGAGTGATATTGAAATGGGAGCGGGTGGTACGCCTACCACGAGATATTGAGAAATGGGATCGGGTTGCACGCCTGCAACAAGATGAGTTGAATATGAAAGTTGCCTTATCTCTTTATTTACTGCTAGAAGTTAAATTGTAGATGTACGCTTTATTATTCCTGAAATTTTATTTCTAACTGTTGCCCCTGAAGCATGCTCCCTTCCCTAGCTTAAATTGTTATTTTCTTGCTATGTCTCCGTTGTACTTGTATATGTATATCTGCACAGGTTTAATTGGCGGTCTGGTCCTAGCCTCGTCACTACTTCGACGGGGTTAGGCTAGGCACTTACTAGCACATGGGGTCGGTTGTGCTGATGCTACACTCTGTGCTATTTTGCACAGATCCAGGCTTCGGACAGCGGCAGCAGTAGAGTGGGAGCAGGCTTTCGGTCCAGCGAGACCCGAGGTAGCCTTGCAGGCGTTCGCAGGCCCTGGCGTCTCCTTTCATCTATGCCCCTGTTTCCTTTCATGTAATTCTGGAGACAGTGTTGAGTTTAATTCTTTCAGACCTTTATGTGTAGTATTCTTAGACCGTCTATGAAACTGTGACACCAGTCTTGGGTAGAGGATTTTATTGAACTTTCCGCGTTTCTATTCAGTTTCTATAAAATGTTAAGACTTCCGTTTTTATTGAACTTCGTTGCTTTTGTATTATTGTCGTAAATTGTTAAAATGGATTGGATTATTAATGTGCAAGTAATTAAATTTGGCTTACCTAGCTCTCATTAGTAGGCGCCATCACGACTCCCGAGGGTGGGAAATCTGGGTCGTGATAATCAGAGGCATGTGTGGAAGGTGTAGGGGGGTTAGAGCTAGTATCTCGCAGGCGAAGGCTTGCAATAGATGGAGTCCCAGATGAAGATGGCTGCGAGCCCTGGGACTGCGACATAGCTGTATGGGCCGCAAGTGGATGTGACACTGCTAGCTGTGACCCGAGTGGCTGTGACCCGAGTGGCTATGATCCATGTGGATGTGACATGGATCGATGCGATCCATGAGATGCTGATGGCTACGATCCACGTGGTCGTGAGACAGGTGGACAGTATGTCGGACGTACAATCCTATGGCCCTGTGACGAAAGACCTGGTGTCTGCACGAAGGTGTAGGGCTGGTGATGCTGTGGCAGCTCAGAATAGCCCTGGAGTGGAGGCAAAGAAATAGGCATAGGCACAGGCATCTGTGAAGAGGCAGGAAAAGATTGAGTATTATCTTCTACCCTCCTCTTTGGTTTCCTAGCCTTTTCTCGACCCCGAGAACCAGTAGGATCATTGTTACCTCGACCCTTGCCTATTATCTGCATAATATAATACATATTTAGATTGAAACATATAAAGAGTTATTAAAGAAACCAACTTTTTAAAGCTCATCGACGTATAGTTCCTCGTCCGAGAATTCTTCTTCCTCACTAGTTTGAGCTTCATCAGTTGATTCTTCTTCGTCGTTTTCTATAATTCTTACTTCATTTATATCAACTTCTTCCAATATGTGTTCAGGATGTTCCAAATCATTTTCTAAAACTTCGTCCACTATTTGGTGAACACTGGAGATATCGTTTTGATATGCAACATCTAACACATTCTCGACTTCTACCCTACCCACAGGCTTAGTTTTTATTACAACCCACCAATCGGACTTATTCCGCCGCAATGGATAAGGAGCATAATACTCTTGCCTAACATTATCTGCAATTATGAAAGGATCATAGCGATCATACTCCCTCGTATGATTAACCTCAATTATGTTGTATTGATTGTGTACTCTTGTACCTCTTCTTGGATGTGGGTGAAACCACTTGCATCTAAAGAGTATCAATTTCTTAAATGGCCAACCTGTATATTCTAGTTCTATTATTTCTTTGAGCACACCATAATAATCAATATCTCCATCTTGGTTGCCATCACCACCTTGAAGCCACACCCCACGGTTGTTGCTATTTTTATTTTTAGAGCAATCCTCTGTATGAAACTTATAAACATTCACAACGTACTTAGACATTGTTGTGACCTCAACCCCAGGTCCCCAAGATATATCTTTCAAAAATTGATTTACACCATTATTTGGATCATTTACCTACATAATGTTAAAAAAAATTCATAAGTTAGCATAACTTCCGAATATTGTTTACCTACATAGTGTTAGAATATTTTAAGGAGAAACTTACAAATTATTTGAACCACGTATCAAATCTCGTATATACAGCATCATGGCCAAATTGACCCACAAAGTGATTGTGACACATCAAATATTTTTAGTAGTTGCATTGAGATGTAATCACAGTAATTTTTATTTTTTGATAACTACTAAATCAATACTTACTTGAGAAATGGTACAACTTCGGGACAATTTAGCAACACGTGAAGTGTAGCTGACTTGAACTCCATATCACTCAAACTTCTCTTTCTAACATCCTTAGAACATCGGCCTGGTTGATTGAATATGGACATAGGCGGATATAATGGATCATTCACACATTCGACCGTGTGCCTATTGGGCCTATTCCTAGCACATGGCACATTACTCTCAAAATAATAACAAAAATGAGCAGCTTCCTTTGCACGATAAGCTTCGCATATAGATCCTTCAATCCTATTCCTCTGCTTAACAAATTGTTTGCATTTGCCAATTGTCCTACATAATTTCAGGTTAGCCAAGAACATTCAAATAAAACAGAAAATTACATCAAACTTATAATTTACCTCTCAAAGGGATACATCCATCTGCATTGAACAGGCCCTCCAAGTCGTGCCTCGTGTGATTGGAAGGTGTTCCATCACATCAAAAAACCACATGGAAATATCTTTTCCATCTTAGTAGAAGTTACACGAATGTTCTGATCCATCCGGAGTAGGTTTTCTTCCCTTAATGTGGAAGAACACAAGTCTTTGAAAAACAACTAATCTCTGTGATGGGTTTCCAGATTCGTTCAGGCAAACCACGAAATGCAATAGGCACTAAGGTCTCCATGAAAACATGACAGTCATGACTTTTCAAATGGCTCAACTTCCCTACCTCCATATCAACTTTTTCCCCAAAATTCGACGCATAACCCTCAGGCATCTTCAATTTCGTTACCCAATCACAAATTTGCCGTCTTTCCTCCAAAGTGAATGTGTAACTTGCTTTGGGCTTGAACACCTTACCATTGTTTGCTGTCTGCAAGTATAATTCAAGCAGCCTGCAATATTCTTGTAAGTCCATTCTAGCCTTCGGTTTATCCTTTGTCTTACCTTTAACATCCATCATTGTGTTGAACAAATTGTCAAAATAGTTCTTCTCAATATGCATGATATCAAGGTTGTGACGGAGAAGATTATCCTTCCAATAAGGCAACTCCCAAAATATACTCTGTTTCATCCAATTATGAGTAACACCGTATCCGGGGAATCTATAAGGTGGAGCTTCAGTAGCTTTACTGAAGTTCTGGACCCTCTCCCAAATTTCCTCACCTGAAAGTATCGGAGGTGGAAAATCATATTCCATTTTATTCTTTTTGAATGCATTTTTCATCCTTCTAAACTCATGATCAGGTAGGCAAGAATTGACGATGACAATCAAACCATGATTGCTTTCGGCCATATTTCAAAGTGAACGCTTTACTATTTTCCATGCAGTAAGGACAAGCTAGCTTTCCAGCAGTCATCCACCCAGACAACATTCCATACGCAGGAAAATCGTTAATTGTCCACATTAAATTAGCACGTAAATTGAAATTCTGCTTGGTTGATATGTCATATGTTTCAAACACCATCGTACCACAATTATTTTAGCTCATCAATCAAAGGTTGCAAATATACATCAATCAAACCTTTTGGATTACGTGGACCGGGGATAATACAATTTAAGAATATATGGACTAGTCATGCACAACTCGGGTGATAGATTATAAGGTGTAAGAAAGACAGGCCAACATGAATATGGTGTCGCAGATACAGAAAAAGGCGTGAACCATCCGCACCCAGACCTAATCGAATGTTCCTTGGTTCACTATGCAAAATCTGGATATGTCCTATCAAAGTGCTCCAAGCTTCTCCATCTGAAGGATGACACATAACACCAGGTGGTCTTCTATTTTTAAAGTGCCATCTCATATGAGGAGCAGAACTCATCGACGCATATAACCTCTTTAACCTTGGTTATAAGAGGTAAATAATGCATCGACTTGATAGCGACCATATTCTCGCTGGAAAGCTCTTGAAACAAAGGCCTTTCGCAAAATTTCAACTGTCCAAAGCTGCATCATCTTTATAATATATTAACATGCAACATCTTCACAACAATCAATTCTTATTGACGAAAGTCCTAACTTAGAAACTAATCTCTTTGCCTTATAGAAAACACCAGGTAATTCGATATCAGGGTCAACATAGTACATGCATAAGTAAATGAAAGAGTCCATGCTCCTTGAGAAATATTCCATCAGATTTCATACTTAATAATCTAAACTACAACAGACAACTCAGAGTGCGGACTTGTGTTACGTAATGGACGATCTAGCTTCCTCTAATTGTTCATAAAAACGTTTTACGTCATCATTAGGAAGTTTGTTCAACATTTTTCATTGGGCTCACGCCTAAGTGGCATTCCCAAAAGCATCCGCACACATATCATGAATTGTCACGACCCAAAATCCACTAAGGGTCGTGATGACGCTGGACACTGCTGTCAGGCAAGCCAACCAAGTTACCTAATCAAATTCTCGTTTTAATATTTTTGAATATTATGGTTTTCCTTCAAGATTAGCAATATCAAAGAATATAGTCTCAAATCAAATTTAAAATGATAAGCAGTTAATACAATACTTCAAACTATCCTAGAACCCGGTGTCACAAGTGCATGAGCATCTACTATAGGGAAGTAAAATACAGCATCCGCCGGAATACAATGGACAGGGAATAAATACAATGTACTGAAGAGGGTTATACTAGCTACGGGCCGCCTCGAATAGTGCAACTCACCTAGCCCCAAATCATCCGCGCTGCTACGCCTAGTGGGCTGCTAGAAATAGATATACCTGTGCAACAAAAATGCACAGAAGTGTAGTATGAGTACGTAAACAACGTGTACTCAATGAGTATCCCGCCTAATCTCGAAGAAGTAGAGACGAGAGGGTCAACTCTGACACTTACTAGCGGTCCAATGATAACATACTAAATGTGTGAGGAAATCGGGGATTTTATATAACAATTCTAACTCGCAAAGCTGTAAAACAGGCAATACACCTTCAACAAATAATAAAGGATTTTCAAGGTTTACTTTTCTTTATTCTATAAATTTATCTCAAGCCATGAAAGGCAGTATCAACGTATAAAATTCTCAGGCAACGACATATAAATCATGCGAAAATCATGCCGAGGCGACGGCCCGCTCCAATAGAAATGAAATGTGCACTTGCTGAGGGTCGACGGCGCGCCTACAGATGCATCTATTTAATCTACCGAGGCGTTCGGCCCGCTCCAAAATAAACACATAAAGACATTCAGTCAACAAGCCAACATGGGGCAATTATTCAAGGAAAGCTAATTCTCGTTATTAATTTAGGAAAAATGAAGTTTAAACCCTTTTTAAAAATTCGTTCACTGATTCGATGTAGTTTAAGCAGCTCAAGCTATCAATAGGTTTGTAAATAATTCAAGTATAGCATGCTTTTGGGTCCTAACTACCCGGACAATAGCATAATAGTAGCTACGCACGGACTCTCGTCACCTCGTGCGTACGTAGCCCCCACAAATAGGAGCACATAATCAATTATTTCACCTATGGGGAAAATTCCCTCTCACAAGGTTAGAAAGGAGACTCACCTCGCTCCGAAGATCCATAACCGGCATTCTACGCCCTTCCGAAGACTCTAATTGATGCACCACGCTCCAAAACTAGCCAACGGTTACGCAAATCCATTAATATATGCCCATTTAATCATTACAATCTAATTTTATAGAAATTCCTAACTCCGATCGAAAAGTTGACCAAAACGCCCTCGGGCCCACGTGCCCGGAATCCGAAATTTTTTGAAGATAAAGATTACCCATGACCTTAGGAACTCAAATATATAATTTTCACTAAATTCCATACTCAATATCGTGGTCAAATTCGAAGAAATGCCAATTTCTAGGATTTCCACCAAAACCTAAATTTTTCCATAATTTCCTTGCCTAAATCCATGTATAAACTTTATATTTAACTCAAAGCTAGCATAAATTACTTACCTCATGATGAGTGACGAAAATGGCACCTCAAAGCTGCTCCCCATCGACTCCAATGGAAGAAAAATGGGGTTGAAATGAACTCAACCTCGAACTTAAAAGACCTTACTGCTCCAGCTGTTTCCGCACCTGCGGTTCCTTGGCCATTTCTGCGGTTCCGCAGGTGCGGTTAAAATGCCGCATCTGCGGTCTTTCCTGAGCCACCCCTTTCTCGCTTCTGCGACTTGCCACCCGCAGATGCGGTCCCGCTTCTGCGGAACTTTGACCGCATCTGCGGTCCTCTCCAAGATACCCCCATCCGCTTCTGCGACCCATTCTCCGCAGATGCGGTTCCGCTTCTGCGGTACTTGACCGCATCTGCGATCCTCAAGCCTTGGACCAAAACTCGCCTCTGCGGCTCCCTGTCCGCTTCTGCGGTGCCACTTCTGCGGCCAACCCACCGCAGAAGCAAAAATACCAGCAACCAGATTCCTTCAGCTGTCCACAAATCCAAATTTCGATCCGTTAACCGCCCGGAATCCACCCGGGGCCCCCGGGACCCCAACCAAACATACCAACCAATCCTAAAACACATTACGGACTTTCTCGAGGCCTCAAATCGCATCAAACAACGCTAAAATCATGAATTACACCCCGATTCAAGCTTTATGAACTTCGAAATTTCAAGCATCTACTTCCGATGTTTAAACCTATCAAATCACGTCCGATTGACCTCAAATTTTGCGTACAAGTCATATTCGACATTACGGACCTACTCCAACTTTCGGAATTGGATTCCGACCCCGATATCAAAAGGTCAACTTCCGGTCAAACTTCTCAAAACCTTCAAATTTCTGTCTTTAGCCAAATGACTCCAAAATGACCTACGGACCTCCGAATTCCCTTCCGATCGCGCTCCCAACTCCAAAATCACCATACGGAGCTATACACAGACTCGAAATCCCAAACGGACATCAATAACACTGAAATGCACCTCAAGCCAAACTTATGAAATTTCTTCAAAATGCTAACTTCCACAATAGGCGCCAAAACGCTCCCGGGTTATCCAAAACCCGAACCGGGCATACGCCCAAGTCCGAAATCATCATACGAACCTGCTAGAACCTTCAGATCTCGATTCCGAGGTTGTTTAGTCAACATTCCAACCCTAGTTCGTTCTTTCAACTTTAAGCTTCCGAAATGAGAATTCTCTTTCCAATTCAATTCCGGACTTCCCGAAATTCAATTCCGACCACGCGCACAAGTCATAATACCCGAAATGAAGCTGCTCACGGCCTCAGGCTGCTGAGCGGAGTGCTAGAGCTCAAAACGAGCGGTCGGGTTGTTACATGAATGTCCCACTTAAACATACATTCGTCCTCGAACGTGCTGAGAACTACACTAAAATAGTCTGAAATCACCGGTTAACTTCTCATGCACCTTCCCGTGCTACCACCACTCAGTTGAGCACATTAGCTCGATCAGTTCTGAAGATATTTCCTTTTGTTCAAGAAGATAGGCCTTAGAGCCTAATTCCAACATCCGGAATTCTCTGACAGGCCTGTTTCCAACATACGAACACCGTATCAATCACTACACGTTGTACCCAAACATGACTGCATAACTTTGCTGAATTCACACCCTGCATCATTTTACTCACCGGACCACAATAACATTTTCTGATCAACTTAGTCGAAATTCCACGAATCTGATGCTCCCATTGCACCCCATAACACACACAGGTCTGAACCAGATCACGATCTTTGCTCCTCAATATATTCCATATAGTCAGATTGCACGAATCCTGAATCCAATAATCCCATCTTACCCGGTACGAACCGCTCAGGCAATAAGCCACCCCGGACATAATCAAAAGTCTTATATGATGCCACAATGTGCCAATAGGCCATCAATTCGAACGCGATACCAAAGGAAAATGAACTCTGGAAGGAATTACCTACTCTCGCACTAATACGGACTTTCCTTAGAAAATAGGAAGCGAGACGCACGAAAATAGCATATAGAAAACTATACTCAACATCACACTGTTGCGGCGCGCAACCCGATCCGAACATAGATCTCACATAAGGAGATTGCACATCGAGCTAAATTTGCCCATTGCAATAAAATATCAAATTTTGGTCACAAGCATGCTAAGTGCATAATAACATCCCTGAGGGAACATGTAGCGCTATAAGCTACGAAACCCAAGCACAAATGGGGTGCGATATACAATCTGAATCTCAAGAGCCATCCTGCTCATATACATCATCGCTACGCGGAATCTCAACACATAAGAAATTTAACAAGCCATCTCACAACTCACATGGTGCAATATATATATCATTGCACAAAATAGCTGACGAAAAATAAAACCCGACTGCTCCTCCATAAGGAACACTTTACTGAAATAAACACAACTGGCCAGACATAGAGCCCATATTCCCATTTAAATTCGTCCACCGACCTCGAGTCGATCCTGATCATATCAACTAAGCCAATAACCTTTCAAAGGTCCATACAAATTTCCCTCTTCTCATAACACACAAGGGCAACCATCATAACCGGAGTACTCATCCACAGTCCATAAATCAGTAACTGAGTGCCTTCCAGGCACATATTCTCAACTTAACGATATCATCACAACCTCCATACTTGTTTTGAGTCTTTAATCAATCCAGTGACTACCTGCCACACTTATACAATCTTCTTGTAGGACGCACCCCCATAACCTACCATAACAAATAACTGGGTCGTACCTCAAAACTACCGACCGCACTAACGCTGAAAAGCGATCAAGAACTATTAACCATGACACAAGCCCCTTTTACAACACACCAATCTCAGGTGACGCTGAAGACAATACCAACTTACCTTAAACATCGAAACTCCTTTCCTGCTCATCTGAGCTCGTGACATCCTTGTCCACACCGAGCTGCTACCCTGATCTTCACTGCAAATTCCATACCACTCGCTGCACTTAACATGCCAGTATACGATAGAACTCGGATTTCATCATAGCTTCGGAACCACTAATAGGTTAACACTTTGTCACATACCAGCTTTTCACTGAACTCACTTCAGGAGATCCATAGTATCACACAGGTGAATTCCCATAATCGTAGCATATGCAAATCTCTAAGTAGTGGCCTAAGCCACCATTGCCCTTCCGGAAATTCTGGTTCCACATAACAAGCCATAATAGTAGAATGCTTCTGAATAACATCAATTGCGGCGGCTGACAAGCCTGATATGCACCATCACAAATCGCTCGCATAATTCGGTCACGCTGAAGGAACTGATCACTAACACCAATATGCCAAATTCAACTATGGCAAATCAATCTACCTTCTTCCAATTTATCCTGATTGCCTTAGAGATAATTCTAACTCCATTCAACACATAACATACACCATCCGCACTCACCCCGAGTGACCCTGAATCACGAGACCATGCTGTCTCAAATCCCACGAATCAATCCACACCTTCCTTGCACGCATATTCGCACCCTCAACTGATATGCCCATTCTGCTAATCCTTCTCCGAATCTGAAGTCCTTCCTCATCTTTCTCTCAAGTGCTATACTGCAAGTCAACATATCATAGAACATTCTGAGCCTCCACTTATAGGCTGCTGCAAAGCTTGATTCTTAACTGTACTTATAGGCTCGAAATCATTAGGTACCATACCTTACCTCCTTTGAATCCGTTAGGACCGTTACCGAGAGCCACCCGCTTTGACTTGGTCCCGAATATAATCAACTCCATAAATCATATAACACATGAATACCCTCTCGACGAGGCACCCGGCGGAATCACTTCCTTTGGAGTCCGCACCTTTACAAGGCGCAATCCTGGATCCTCCCCCAAGTCTGAACATGGGCCAATAAGGCCAACCATAGAACCCTTTAACAATTCTTTTGCTCAAATTACCACTTATGTTCTTTTCCCGTAGCTGAAATAGCCCATCGATATGCTGATAGCCAAAAATCTTGCAAGTAGCTAACTATGCAACCCAATCATAAGCGGTGGGACTCTCCCACTTAGCTTGAAGCCATTATTTCACAAATCTGGAACTCACCCGTCCTCTTTATCTCTTATTGACATAACCTTGCGCAATCAACCGCCAAAATTCTCGAAATCTTTTTGTAAAACCCCCTTCTTATATCCTGACTCATCGAACACATTTGCACAACCGATCTCTTTGCTATATAACTGATAGAATTCTTCGCAAAAGCTTCGCCCACCATGCGACCGCTAACCTGCTCACAGGGAATAACCCGCCTATGGAAATCACTCCCCGATATCTTCCAACGCTGCTTCACACGGTGCAATCACTATGACACCAATGACCCCTCTTGAGTCTGAGCTCACTCTCCAGCTGCACAAGTCCATTCACCCCTCGCGGACATCAATTGAATGCGCGACAATATTCCTCCGATCTAAAGTTATGTGGTATCCTTCCTCCATTCACGAAGCTCCGTCCCGTTATATAAAATCTCCTGCCGCATGGTAGCCCATACTTCTAATTAGACCCGTAGGCTTCAATCGCCAGCCACTATAATTCCCAAATCACTCCAGACTTTCCATAAGGTGCGCAACCATCCTACCACCAAGCCCATATGCAGCATCCGTCGCTCTCCCACTTTGGGCAAACTCACTTCTTTAATCAGCTACCTGACCTTTGCTTCATACACCTGGCCTTCTAGAAGTTTAAAAACTCCGCCTGGCACTTCCTGCACGCATTTCTCATCCTTTGCTGCTCGGTTGTTGCCTTAATAATATCTATCTTCCTAGCACTTGAGTCCACAAATCGCTACTAACTTTAAACCTCTCTAAAGGTCATCCTTCTCGAACCGCCAACATTAGAAATACTTATCCAATCCTGAACCACCGCACCCTGCAATATCTGACAGTTGCATCTCCGATACTATTTCACAATCTCTTGCCCCAAAGGCGAATTGTAGAAGATTATAACACCGACAGACTTAATACGTTCAATTAGAACAACAACACCCCAACATAGAAGAAAACTCCATTACGCTTTCAAATACCAAGTCTCATTACTTCCACCAGCCCACATCTGACCATCCTTAGTTCGATTGCCTTTCCCCTGCCGGGAATAAAATACTTAATCTTTTGGTTATGCACTGAGCAAACCTCCCTTCAAGTCATTCACTACCCCGACACGTGGGCAACATCCTACCATCATATCACTACTGCGGAACAGTCATTCATTGGCATCATGGCAACTTGTGCCTAGCCCCAAAGCCCTCAGAAGTACCGTTACTGAGCTGAAGCAATAAAATATTCTTCCATAAAGCGACGATAATAATCCGATCCGCCAAACCAGGAGAAACATCCTGTATCACAACTGTAGTACCATCATGACTCTTCAATTACTGATTTATAACAAGCGCTCTGCGTCGCGTGAGATTGAGTAGGAATAATTAAAGGCATACGCCTCCAGGGATCAAATCGCACGATAAGGAATCAAGAAGGGAAGTACTCCTAACAGTCCAGTAGCCTCCCGAGGATAAGTACAGACGTCTCCGTACCGATCTGCGAGACTCTACTAGACTTGCTCATGACTCGTGAGACCCTAGGAACCTAGTGCTCTGATACCATGTTGTCACGACCCAAAATCCTCTAAGGGTCGTGATGGCGCCGGACACTGCTGTCAGGCAAGCCAACCAAGCTACTTAATCAAATTCTCGTTTTAATATTGCTGAAATCTATGATTTTCCTTCAAGATTAGCAATATTAAAGAATATAATCTCAAATCAAAATTAAATGATAAGCAGTTAATACAATACTTCAAACTATCCCAGAACCCGGTGTCACAAGAACATGAGCATCTACTCATAGGGAAGTAAAATACAGCATCCGTCCGGAATACAATGGACAGGGAATAAATACAATGTACTGAAGAGGGCAATACTAGCTGCGAGCCGCCTCGAATAGTGCAACTCACCTAGCCCCAAATCATCCGCGCAGCTACGCCCAGTGGGATGCTAGAAATAGATATACCTGTGCAACAAAAATGCACAGAAGTGTAGTATGAGTACATAAACAACGTGTACTCAATGAGTATCCCGCCTAATCTCGAAGAAGTAGAGACGAGAGGGTCAACTCTGACACTTACTAGCAGTCCAATGATAACATACTAAATGTGTGAGAAAATCTGGGATTTTATATAACAATTCTAACTCGCAAAGCTTTAAAACAGGAAATACACCTTCAACAAATAATAAAGCATTTTCAAGGTTTACTTTTCTTTATTTTATAAATTTATCTCAAGCCATGAAAGGCAGTATCAACGTATAAAATTCTCAGGCAACGATATATAAATCATGCACAAGTCATGCCGAGGCGACGGCCCGCTCCAATAGAAATGAAATGTGCACTTGCCGAGGGTCGACGACGCGCCTATAGATGCATCTATTTAATCTGCCGAGGCGTTCGGCCCGTTCCAAAATAAACACATAGAGACATTCAGCCAACAAGCCAACATGGGGCAATTATTCAAGGAAAGCTAATTCTCGTTATTAATTTAGGAAAAATGAAGTTTAAACCCTTTTTAGAAATTCGTTTACTGATTCGATGTAGTTTAAGCAGTTCAAGCTATCAATAGGTTTGTAAATAATTCAAGTATAGCATGCTTTTGGGTCCTAACTACCCGGACAATAGCATAATAGTAGCTACGCACGGACTCTCGTCACCTCGTGCGTACGTAGCCCCCACAAATAGGAGCACATAATCAATTATTTCACCTATGGGGAAAATTCCCTCTCACAAGGTTAGAAAGGAGACTCACCTCGCTCTGAAGATCCATAACCGGCATTCTACGCCCTTCCGAAGACTCTAATTGATGCACCACGCTCCAAAACTAGCCAACGGTTACGCAAATCCATTAATATATGCCCATTTAATCATTAGATCTAATTTTATAGAAATTCCTAACTCCGATCGAAAGTTAACCACGTGCCCGGAATCCAAAATTTTTTGAAGATAAAGATTACCCATGACCTTAGGAACTCAAATATATAATTTTCACTAAATTCCATACTCAATATCGTGGTCAAATTCGAAGAAATGCCAATTTCTAGGTTTTCCACCAAAACCTAAATTTTTCCATAATTTCCTTGCCTAAATCCATGTATAAACTTTATATTTAACTCAAACCTAGCATAAATTACTTACCTCATGATGAGTGACGAAAATGGCACCTCAAAGATGCTCCCCATCGACTCCAATGGAAGAAAAATGGGGTTGAAATGAACTCAACCCCGAACTTAAAAGACCTCACTGCTCCAGCTTTTTCTGCACCTGCGGTTCCTTGGCCGCTTCTGCGGTTCCGCAGGTGCGATTAAAATGTCGCATCTGCGGTCTTTCCTGAGCCACCCCTTTCTTGCTTATGCGACTTGCCACCCGCAGATGCGGTCCCGCTTCTGCGGTACCTTGACCGCATCTGCGGTCCTCAAGCCTTGGACCAAAACTCGCCTCTGCGGCTCCCTGTCCGCTTCTGCGGTGCCGCTTCTGCGCTGATTTTGTACCTTAGCGCTGATTTCCTTCCAGACCAGGCGGACTAGGAGAGACGAGGTAGCTGTTGACGTCTACAGCCCCGTTTCTTCCTTATCTTCTGCATATTTTTATTCATCTTCAGACTATGTTTCCAGACTTGTAGTATTTTCATCAACTTTGTAGTAGCTCGTGACTTGTGACACCCCGATCATCGGGCTGAGTTTGGGATGGTTTTTCCCCGTTATGTTACGTTTATTTCCGCACTTATGATTAATCAGTATCTATGGTTTAAACCTGTTATGCTAAGAAATTGTCAAAAGCAGTGTTGATTGTTCTGTTGGCTGGCCTTGTCTTCACGAGAGGCGCCATCACGATCGGGTGGGAATTGGGTCGTGACAAGTTAGTATCAGAGCCTAGGTTACTAGGTCTCACGAGTCATGAGCAGGTTTAGTAGAATCTCGCGGATCGGTACGGAGACGTCTGTACTTATCCTCGAGAGGCTGCAGAACCCTTAGGAAAACTTCACATTCTTGAAATTCTTGTCGTGCGATTTTTTTGATCCGGGAACTAACTTCTGTGTTCTATCCTCTCGCAGATGGCGAGGACCCGCGCTACAGGACGAGACGGACGCCCATCGGTACTACCTACTGAGGGCACTAGAGGCCGTGGGCGTGGTCGTGGTCGTGGTAGGGGCAGAGCTGCGAGGGCAGCACCTGCTGCTCCACCAGTTGCTCCGACTCAGGATCAGGCCCCAACTACAGACATTCCGGCAGCACCTGTGCAGGCACCGGCAGTGCCCATTGTGATTCCGGGTCTCCAGGAAACCTTGGCTCAGATACTATCAGTTTGCACTGGCCTAGCCCAGGTAGTTTCAGCCACCGCTACAGCGGCTACCTCTCAGGCCGGGGGAGGCAGTCAGACCCCCGCCGCTCACACATCGGAGCAGGTTATGCAAGGTTTACAGACACCGGGAGCAGCTCCAGCTCAGCCGGTTGCACCAGCAGCACCAGTTGCACCAGTCGCACCAGTTCAGGACTTTGTAGTCCCAGTTATGCCAGATGATGAGCAGCGTCATCTTGAGAGGTTCAGTAGGCTCCAGCCTCCATTTTTCAGTGGTGCTCAGGGCGAGGATGCCCAGGGATTTCTGGACAAGTGTCAGCGTATGCTTCGGACAGCAGGGATTTTGGAGACCAGCGGGGTAGCATTTACCGCATTTCAGTTCACTGGGGCTGCCTTCACATGGTGGGAGTCGTATGAGCGGCGTAGGCCGGCAGGTGCAGCGCCTTTGTCATGGCAGGAGTTCTCCACTATCTGTTTGGAGAAGTGGGTACCACAGTCTCAGAGAGAGGAGCTGCGCAGGCAGTTCGAGTGGCTTCGATAGGGAGACATGACTGTGACCCAGTATGAGGCGAGATTTTCTGAGTTGGCCCGTCATGCCTCGTGGATAGTTCCGACCGACAGAGAGAGGATCAAGAGGTTTGTAGATGGACTTAACTATCACCTCCGTGTTCTGATGACTCGAGAGAGAGTTCTGGGTATTTCCTTTGAGGATGCAGTTGATATTGCTCGTGATATTGAGATGGCTCGCCGTTGGGACAGAGAGGAGAGGGAGGCCAAGAGGCCTCGAGGTTCTGGTAGCTTCAGTGGTGCTCCATCTAGGGGTCAGTTCCAGCAGAGCAGAGGTCGTTCATTTAGGCCTCCTCAGTCAGCTCTCTCTGAGTATCATGGGTCATCTTCCGGCCGAGGTCATCAGGGTTATCAGCAGAGCCAGCCATCTCTCAGCGCTCTTCCAGCTCAGGGTTCATCACGAGCTCCATCTGTTCAGGGTTCCTCCAGACCGAGTGCGTCAGCCAGTCACTCTGATGTGTGGGCTTCCCTTCAGTCCCATTCTCCAGCACCTGGGAGCTGTTATGAGTGCGGGGAGGTTGGGCACATGTGGAGGCATTGTCCTCGGCGCCGTGGTAGTCAGTCTCAGCAGAGGGGTCAGCCCTCGTCTTCTGGCCCATCTTCTTCAGCACCCGCCCCGCCAGCTAGGGGTGAGAGTCAGGCAGCTAGGGGTCGCCCCAGAGGGGGAGGCCGATCGGGCGGTGGCCAGGCACGATTCTATGCTCTCCCAGACAGGAGAGACGCTATTGCATCAGATGCTGTTATCACAGGTATTATCTCAGTCTGCCACAGGGATGCCTCTGTCTTGTTTGATCCCAGATCTACCTATTCCTATGTGTCTTCATATTTTGCTCATCACCTGGGTACGCCCGTGGGTGTCTTGCTTTACCTATGCATGTATCTACCCCGGTGGTGATCTATTGTTGTANAGGGAACATGTAGCGCTATAAGCTACGAAACCCAAGCACAACTGGGGTGCGATATACAATCTGAATCTCAAGGGCCATCCCGCTCATATACATCATCGCTACGCGGAATCTCAACACATAAGAAATTTACCAAGCCGTCTCACAACTCATACGACGCAATATACATATCATTGCACAAAATAGCTGCCGACAAATAACACCCCGACTGCTCCTCCATAAGGAACGCTTTACTGAAATGGACACAACTGGCCTGACATAGAGCCCATATTCCCATTTAAATTCATCCACCGACCTCGAGTCGATCCCGATCATATCAACTAAGCCAATAACCTTTCAAAGGTCCATAAAAATTTCCCTCTTCCCATAACACACAAGGGCAACCATCATAACCGGAGTACTCATCCACAGTCCGCAACTCAGTAACTGAGTGCCTTCCAGGCACATATTCCCAACTTAACGATATCATCACAACCTCCATACTTGTTTTAAGTCTTTAATCAATCCAGTGACTACCTGCCATACTTATACAATCTTCTTGTGGGACGCACCCCCATAACCTACCATAACAAATAACTAGGTCGTACCTCCAAACCACTGACCGCACTAACGCTGAAAAGCGATCAAGAACCATTAACCATGACACAAGCCCCTTTACAACACACCAATCTCAAGTGATGCTGAAAACAATACCAACTTACCTTAAACATCGAAACTCCTTTCCTGCTCATCTGAGCTCGTGACATCCTTGTCCACACTGAGCTGCTACCCTGATCTTCACTGCAATTTCCATACCACTCACTGCACTTAACATGCCAGTATACGATAGAACTCGTTTTTCATCATAGCTTCGAAACCACTACTAGGTTAACACTTCGTCACATAAAAGCTTTTCACCTAACTCACTTCAGGAGATCCATAGTATCATACAGGTGGATTCCCATAATCGTAGCATATGCAAATCTCTAAGTAGTGGCCTAAGCCACCATTGCCCTTCCGGAAATTCTGCTTCCACATAACAAGCCATAATAGTAGAATGCTTCTGAATGACATCAATTGCGGCGGCTGACAAGCCTGATACGCACCATCACAAATCACTCGCATAATTCGGTCATGCTGAAGGAACTGATCACTAACACCAATATGCCAAATTCAACTATGGCTAATCAATCTACCTTCTTCCAATTTATCCTTGATTGCCTTAGAGATAATTCTAACTCCATTCAACACATAACATACTCCATCCGCACTCACCCCGGGTGACCCTGAATCACGAGACCATGCTGTCTTAAATCCCACGAATCAATCCATACCTTCCTTGCGCGCATATTCGCACCCTCAACTGATATGCCCATTCTGCTAATCCTTCTCCGAATCCGAAGTCCTTCCTCATCTTTCTCTCAAGTGCTATACTGCAAGTCGACACATCATAGAACATTCTGAGCCTCCACTCATAGGCTGCTGCAAAGCTTGATTCTTAACCGTACTTATAGACTCGAAATCATTAGGTACCATACCTTACCTCCTTTGAATCCGTTAGGACCGTTACTGAGAGCCACCCGCTCTGACTTGGTCCCGAATATAATCAACTCCATAAATCTTATAACACATGAATACCCTCTCGACGAGGCACCCGGCGGAATCACTTCCTTTGGAATCCGCACCTTTACAAGGCGCAATCCTGGATCCTCCCCCAAGTCTGAACATGGGCCAATAAGGCCAACCATAGCACCCTTTAACAATTCCTTTGCTCAAATTACCACTTATGTTCTTTTCCCGTAGCTGAAATAGCCCATCGATATGCTGATAGCCAAAAATCTTGCAAGTAGCTAACTATGTAACCCAATCATAAGCGGTGGGACTCTCCCACTTAGCTTGAAGCCATTATTTCACAAATCTGGAACTCACCCGTCCTCTTTATCTCTTATTGACATAACCTTGCGCAATCAACCGCCAAAATTCTCGAAATCTTTTTGTAAAACCCCCTTCTTATATCCTGACTCATCAAACACATTTGCACAACCGATCTCCTTGCTATATAACCGATAGAATTTTTCGCAAAAGCTTCGCCCACCATGCGACCGCTAACCTGCTCATAGGGAATAACCCGCCTGTGGAAATCACTCCCCGATATCTTCCAACGCTGCTGCACACGGTGCAATCACTATGACACCAATGACCCCTCCTGAGTCCGAGCTCATTCTCCAGCTGCACAAGTCCATTCACCCCTCGCGGACATCAATTGAATGCGTGGCAATATTCCTCCGATCTAAAGTTATGTGGTATCCTTTCTCCACTCACGAAGCTCCGTCCCGTTTATATAAAATCTCCTGCCGCATGGTAGCCCATACATCTAATTAGACCCGTAGGCTTCAATCGCCAGCCACTATAATTCCCAAATCACTCCAGACTTTCCTTAAGGTGCGCAACCATCCTACCACCAAGCCCATATGCAACATCCGCCGCTCTCCCACTTTGGGCAAACTCACTTCTTTAATCAGCTACCTGACCTTTGCTTCATACACCTGGCCTTCTAGAAGTTAAAAAAACTCCGCCTGGCACTTCCCGCATGCATTTCTCATCCTTTGCTGTTCGGTTGTTGCCTTAATAAAATCTATCTTCCTAGCACTTGAGTCCACAAATCGCTACTAACTTTAAACCTTTCCGAAGGTCATCCTTCTCGAACCGCCAACATTAGAAATACTGATCCAATCCTGAACCACCGCACCCTGCAATATCTGACAGTTGCATCTCCGATACTATTTCACAATCTCTTGCCCCAAAGGCGAATTGTAGAAGATTATAACACCGACACACTTATTACGTTCAATTAGGACAACGACACCCCAACATAGAAGAAAACTCCATTACGCTTGCGAATACCAAGTCTCATTACTTCCACCAGCCCACATCTGACCATCCTTAGTTCGATTGCCTTTCCCCTACCGGGAATAAAATACTGAATCTTTTGGTTATGCACTGAGTAAACCTCCCTTCAAGTCATTCACTGCCCCGACACGTGGGCAACATCCTACCATCATATCACTACTGCGGAACAGTCATTCATCGGCATCATGGCAACTTGTGCCTAGCCCCAAAGCCCTCAGAAGTACCGTTACTGAGCTGAAACATTAAAATATCCTTCCATAAGGCGACGATAATAATCCGATCAGCTATACCAGGAGAAACATCTTGTATCACATCTGTAATACCATCATAACTCTTCGATTCTCGATTTATAACAAGCGCTATGCGTCGCGTAAGATTGAGTAAGAATGAATTAAAGGCATACGCCTCCAAGGATCAAATCGCACGATAAGGAATCAAGAATGGAAGTACTCCTAACAATTTGTAGCCTCCCGAGGATAAGTACAGACGTCTCTCTACCGATCCGTGAGACTCTACTAGACTTGCTCATGACTCGTGAGACCCTAGGAACCTAGTGCTCTGATACCATGTTGTCACGATCCAAAATCCACTAAGGGTCGTAATGGCGCCGGACACTGCTGTCAGGCAAGCCAACCAAGTTACTTAATCAAATTCTCGTTTTAAATATTTCTAAAATCTATGATATTCCTTCATGTTTAGCAATATTAAAGAATATAGTCTCAAATCAAAATTAAATGATAAGCAGTTAATACAATACTTCAAACTATCCCAGAACCCGGTGTCACAAGTGCAAGAGCATCTACTGATAGGGAAATAAAATACAGCATCCGTCCGGAATACAATGGACGGGGAATAAATACAATGTACTGAAGAGGGCTATACTAGCTGCGGGCCGCCTCGAATAGTGCAACTCACCTAGCCCCAAATCATCCGCGCTGCTGCGCCTAGTGGGCTACTAGAAATAGATATACCTGTGCAACAAAAAAGCACAGAAATGTAGTATTAGTACATAAACAACGTGTACTCAATGAGTATCCCGCCTAATCTCGAAGAAGTAGAGACGAGATGGTCAACTTTAACACTTACTAGAGGTCCAATGATAACATACTAAATGTGTGAGGAAATCAGGGATTTTACATAACAATTCTAACTCGCAAAGCTGTAAAACAGGCAATACACCTTCAACAAATAATAAAGGATTTTCAAGGTTTACTTTTCTTTATTTTATAAATTTATCTCAAGCCATGAAAGGCAGCATCACGTATAAAATTCTCAGGCAACGATATATAAATCATGCCGAGGCGACGGCCCGCTCCAACAGAAATGAAATTTGCACTTGCCGAGGGTCGACGACGCGCCTATAGATGCATCTATTTAAGCTGCTGAGGCGTTCGGCCCGTTCCAAAATAATCACATAGAGACATTCAGTCAATAAGCCAACATGGGGCAATTATTCAAGGAAAGCTAATTCTCGTTATTAATTTAGGAAAAATGAAGTTTAAACCCTTTTTAGAAACTCGTTTACTGATTCGATGTAGTTTAAGCAGTTCAAGCTATCAATAGGTTGGTAAATAATTCCAGTATAGCATGCTTTTGGGTCCTAACTACCCGGACAATAGCATAATAGTAGCTACGCACGGACTCTCGTCACCTCGTGCGCACGTAATCCCCACAAATAGGAGCACATAATCAATTATTTCACCTATGGGGAAAATTCCCTCTCACAAGGTTAGAAAGGAGACTCACCTCGCTCCGAAGATCCATAACCGGCATTCTACGCCCTTCCGAAGATTCTAATTGATGCACCACTCTCCAAAACTAGCCAACGGTTACGCAAATCCATTAATATATGCCCATTTAATCATTACAATCTAATTTATAGAAATTCCTAACTCCGATCGAAAAGTTGACCAAAACGCCCTCGGGCTCACGTGCCCGGAATCCGAAATTTTTTGAAGATAAAGATTACCAATGACCTTAGGAACTCAAATATATAATTTTTACTAAATTCCATACTCAATATCGTGGTCAAATTCGAAGAAATGCCAATTTCAGGGTTTCCACCAAAACCTAAATTTTTCCATTTTTTCCTTGCCTAAATCCATGTATAAACTTTATATTTAACTCAAAGCTAGCATAAATTACTTACCTCATGATGAGTGACGACAATGGCACCTCAAAGCTGCTCCCCATCGACTCCAATGGAAGAAAAATGGGGTTGAAATGAACTCAACTTCGAACTTAAAAGACCTCACTGCTCCAGTTGTTTCCGCACCTGCGGTTCCTTGGCCGCTTCTGCGGTTCCGCAGGTGCGGTTAAAATGCCGCATCTGCGGTCTTTCCTGAGCCACCCCTTTCTCGCTTCTGCGACTTGCCACCCGCAGATGCGGTCCCGCTTCTGCGGAACTTTGACCGCATCTGCGGTCCTCTCCAAGATACCCCCATCCGCTTCTGCGACCCATTCTCCGCAGATGCGGTTCCGCTTCTGCGGTACTTGACCGCATCTGCGATCCTCAAGCCTTGGACCAAAACTCGCCTCTGCGGCTCCCTGTCCGCTTCTGCGGTGCCACTTCTGCGGCCAACCCACCGCAGAAGCAAAAATACCAGCAACCAGATTCCTTCAGCTGTCCACAAATCCAAATTTCGATCCGTTAACCGCCCGGAATCCACCCGGGGCCCCCGGGACCCCAACCAAACATACCAACCAATCCTAATACACATTACGGACTTGCTCGAGGCCTCAAATTGCATCAAACAACGCTAAAATCATGAATTACACCCCGATTCAAGCTTTATGAACTTCGAAATTTCAAGCTTCTACTTCCGATGTTTAAACCTATCAAATCACGTCCAATTGACCTCAAATTTTGCGTACAAGTCATATTCGACATTACGGACCTACTCCAACTTTCGGAATTGGATTCCGACCCCGATATCAAAAGGTCAACTTCCGGTCAAACTTCTCAAAACCTTCAAATTTCTATCTTTAGCCAAAAGACTCCAAAATGACCTACGGACCTCCGAATTCCCTTCCGATCGCGCTCCCAACTCCAGAATCATCATACGGAGCTATCCACATACTCGAAATCCCAAACGGACATCGATAACACTGAAATGCACTTCAAGCCAAACTTATGAAATTTCTTCAAAATGCTAACTTCTACAATAGACGCCAAAACGCTCCCGAGTTATCCAAAACCCGAATCGGGCATACGCCCAAGTCCGAAATCATCATACGAACATGCTGGGACCTTCAGATCCCGATTCCGAGGTCGTTTACTCAAAATTCCAACCCTAGTTCATTCTTTCAACTTTAAGCTTCGGAAATGAGAATTCTCTTTCCAATTCAACTCCGGACTTCCTGAAATTCAATTCCGACCACGCGCACAAGTCATAATACCCGAAATGAAGCTGCTCACGGCCTCAGGCTGCTGAGCGGAGTGTTAGAGCTCAAAACGACCGGTCGGGTCGTTACACAAAAGTAAGGATAATCATCAATAGAAACATATATATGTACATTCCAAGATTTTGGCAAGCATTTGCAACAA
Source organism: Nicotiana attenuata (assembly GCF_001879085.1). NCBI lineage: Eukaryota > Viridiplantae > Streptophyta > Magnoliopsida > Solanales > Solanaceae > Nicotiana > Nicotiana attenuata. The sequence continues at coordinate 167,908 of NW_017671248.1, forward strand.
AAAAGATAGAAATAACCAACACTTGATTTTTCTTCAGAATTTTTACCTCCTATAGCAAAGGTTAACACCTTATTTATTTTAAATAAATACCATTTAAAAAATATTATATTCTATAGATACCTTTTAATGTTTATAGCAAAATATCTAATTTTGGTTCCTCCTACCCCTAAGCCACTAAATACGCTATTCAGTTACATTATTTTCTTTTTCTCTCTTATTTGATACATGTCATTCTCTTTCTCCCACAGAAAACTCGAGCTAGAGGTTATTAACGTTCTTGGTACCCAGTTTAACACCCCAAGAGGAAAAAGAATCGGAAGCAAATGCGGCCTTAACCAATCGGAGAGGGACTGTGGGTTAAGGAAGGGGCGGGTGGTAGGGTTACGGAGGTTGGTGGAAGAGGGGTTGGACATAGTGGGATTTCTGACGAATCGACGAGGGTTTAAAGGGAAAGAAATGAGTGGGGTGAATTTGCAGATAATAGAAGTAGTGGGGTTAGAAGAAGAGAAGAAAACGAAGAGAGAAAAGGCAGTGAAGATGAAGTCAGGGAAGGAGTCAACTCACATTCAGTTATGTGATTATTACATAATTATTGATTATTACATATTCTATGAGTTTGACATTTTGTTTTAGATATCTCCTCCGTCAACTCACATTCAGTTCTTCGTCCGTTTATTTTCCGGCGTCAACAAAACCCTAGTCCTTCACGCCCATTCCACCGACACAATTTTATCAGTTCACAGAAAAATCTTCCCTTCGGCATTTTTCATGTATTTCAATGTATCACGCTGTATTTTTTATGTATTTCATTATATTCATTGTCTTTTTTTCATTGTAATTCAATGTATCTCGTTGTATTCCATGTATTTCATTGTATTTACTGTCTTTTTTTCCATTGTATTTCAATGTATCCCGCTGTATTCTATGTATTTCATTGTATTCACTGTCTCACTATATGCCATGAATGTATTCATATATTTTTTTTAATTAATATAATTTATGTATTCAGATGTATTATATAATTTCTCTGAAGATTGCTATGTTTTTGGGTATTTTTTAGTTGAGAATCTTTTTTATAACTGAAAATACAAAATTTGTGTGTTATAATTGAGTTTGTTGAGTTATATTAGGAGTCTATTATGTTAATTGATTCACTTTCCGTTTAAAAATAGTGTAATCCCCTGTTTCAAGCCGTGAATACAGTCGAATACAATAATCTGTCCAGCTGTAATCCTATGTTTCATGCCATGAATACAGTCGAATACACTCGAATACAACAATTGATTAGCTGGACTTCCTTGATTCAAGCCTATTTTTGCTACTGTATTCATGAATACTGTAGCTTAAATACATCTAATACACCTTATAACTACAGAAAACGTATCTACAATCCGTAATATAGCAAATGGTATCTATAGATAGCTAATTACCACTAAAAGATAGTGCTTTATGAAAATTTCACTTTTTCTTCCTTCTATACCTCACATAAGGTATCCTCTAATATAGATCCAAAACATAACCCAATTAAAGCTAATAATAGAGATACATATCTTTCGTCTTAAAGCTTTTGAGTATTGCACAAAATGTTTCATGTGCAGAAGTGGCCTCAAAGTTAAATAACTTTCTTGGTCTTGAGTGAAGTATTAGTATTCTTACCAAGAAAGTACTATTACACAAATAATTCACTTCAAGAATAATCTAAGACGCATATAGGCATGAGTCAAGTTCGTACAATATCAATATAATCGCATGCTTGCTTGTCCTAATATCTTATGCAAATGACATGGTTCATGCAAGACATGTACTCATGCTATTTAAAGTCTCTACAAATAATTCCAAATAGAATAACAATGTGATGTAGCTAGTGGACTCGAAGTGTATATAGATGACTAATATGCATATACTAGGCTATACTTTACTAAACCAATAGCTGGATATGTATTACCTAATGCAATGAGAGGAACTTGAATAAACCTTAGTGATACCAGTCACTCTTTTAGATCATACGTCGTATTTCCTTCATCCTCTATTGAATATGTAAGAACTTTGAAGCAACTTTAAGTATGTTCCTCGACCATCCAATACGCAAACATCTTTTTTATGGATGGACTTAGAAATTCCTGCAATACAAATTAGTTCGTTTTTGGTACCCAAACCTTTTTGGGTCCTTCATGGTTAGTAGCTTGTATAATTGGAGATACATGTAACTGTTTAGGTCTCCAAATAAATTTTAATCTAACATGACTTTTGGCATAATTACATGCAAATGCCTTATGTCCAAAATTACCACAGTAGTGACATGTAACAAAAGAAGTAGAGTATTTACCAGCAGGTGCCTTAGTCAACTTGAAGCTTTCCTGAGTCGACTTGTTTGAAGTAGGGCGTCTACTAGTAGATCCCTTGTCAGTCAACTTGGAGTTATTAAGAAAATGAGCCCGCTTGTTTGGTCGATCAAAATGGTGACGGGAAGATATGTGCAAACTATTCATTTGTTTACGAAGTTCCACATTTTATTCTTAAAGTAAGTCATTTTCAACCTGATATTCTTCGAGTAGAATATCCCACTCTTCCTTTTCCTTTTTCAACTTGTTATATTCTTCAAGTTGGGTCTCCAAGTTTTTCTTCTCCCGTTTAGTCTTCATGAGCTCATCAAGAATTTTTCTCATATCTTCTAAAGCATGTTCTACGATACTTTGAAGTTCATTACATTTATCACAATCATAAAATCTTACCTCACTTGTTTCACTTAGGGCCATGATGCAATTGCTTATAGATTCCTCATGATCGTTGTCTGATATATCTTCATCACTCCAGATACCAAAAGATTTTCTTTTCTCACTTGTCTCACTTCGTGCCATGAAACAAAGGTTGGCAACTCCATTATGATTTTTATCTGGCATATATTCATCACTCCATACGCTGGAAGATTTTCTCTTTCGATTGCCTTTGGATAGTTTCCTTTTTAGTTCTGCACAGTTGGTTTGGATGTGACCATAATTTCCGTATTTGTAGCATTTTCTTTCATTGTTTTTCTGCTCACTTATTTCATTACCTTTTCTAAAACTTGAATTGACTCTTCCATTTTTCTTGCTTCTTCGTGTCGTGTTAGAGACAACTCGAGAAAATAATGCAATATCATCTTGATGTTTGTCTCCTTCTTCTTCGGCTTCACTTTCAGACTCAACAATAGTTGATTTAGATACAACACTCTTTTTCTTCTCTTCATGTTCATGCTTTTTGAGATGGGTTTGCTCAAAGGCTTTAAGGTCTCCACGAAGTTCATCATATGATAGTTTGTCGAGATCTCCGTATTCAAGAGCAACAACTTTTGGTTGCCATAAAGTGGGTAAACTTCTTAGAATCTTTCTAACTTGTTCACCACTTGAATATGGTCTTCCAAAGGATTTTAGATCTCCAGCTATTTTGCTAAATCGGCCAAACATGTCTTTAATGGATTCATCTTCCTTCATTTCAAACAACTCATAATCACGAATCAGACGGTTTATCCTTGTCTCTTTTACTTTACTGATACCTTCATAAGTAACTTCAAGTTTATCCCACATTTCTTTGGCTGTGTCACAACTTGATATTTTCTCAAATTCTTCTCCGCTTATAGCATTGTATAATAGATTTTTTGCCTTTGAATTTATCTGCACGATCGCTATATGCTCATCAGTATAATCATCAATATCAAGGGGTTCAGTAGATACATGTCCTTCTAGTTTCTTTTCTGGTTCGCCATACTTTGACATCATAAGATTTGATGAAAGTTTCCATTCGAGCTTTCCAGTGAGTGTAATACAGTCCATTGAAGTATGGTGGTCTTAATGCAGAAGTCCCCTCTTGGAGTAAGGCTCCGATAACTGTGTGTGCTGACATGATTTGTTCTCACTTGCTGTTAAGCAAAAGTAAAAATGTGAGACCTGCTCTGATACCAATTGAAAGTACAAGAGGGGGGGGGGGTGAATTGTAGCCTTTTTTAAATTTCTAGTCGACTACTCTTCAGACCTAGTCGACTTATGCAGAGACAGCCTGCACAGAGCTGTTAGTCCTTTCGATTTAAATAAGTGTTAATCACAATAAATAGTAAAGGAACAGAATATAATACGAGAGCGATAAAGTAAATGACACCAGGAATTTTATACTGGTTCGGAACCAATGTGGTATCCTAATCCAGTCCTCTTGGGTTGCAAGAGTGTTATCTTTTGGAGCTCTTTGTAAATTGAATTGAGTACAGCCTTTGTGATTTTCAACGATCACCACCAACACTGACAGGGTTGGGTTTCACTCGCTCACCAACAACGATCCTTTGGTTTTCACTCGCTCACCAACAACGATCCTTTGGTTTTCACTCGCTCACCAAAGAAACGAACAATGACACAACCTCTAGGACACACTGCCTCTCCAATATTTTTCTGTCTCTCTTCTCTCTTTTGGGTACACAGTAAATCTACTAGAGTGAATTACCATGCTTGTTAAGAGTAGAATAAAGAACTTGTAGATGTAGTTGGATAGACAATTGTATAGAAGGATGCATGTTTTCTTCTTTCCCAGGCTCTCGCTTTTATAGTCTTCAATAGCTCTGACCGTTGGGCTTGATTTTGCTGACCCCTTGATTTCGATAATATTCAATCAGAAGATTTTCTCCTTGATTGAGTAGATACCAAACGTGACTTCCTATTAATTCCTTTGCTCAATTCCATTTGCACCTTCAAACTAATTTGAAATCCTTCCACCAATCACTGATTTATTGGAATTTATTCCTTATATCTTGTACTTATTGATTGATGATGTGTCTTGCCAATGGTGTCAAATATATTTCCAATTTGTTGATATTCTGGACTCCATGCCTTAAGTTCATTCGATTTCTTTCCTTGTGAAGTAGACAGTATTATTGTGTATCCATAAAATGAGATCTTTCTATTTGAAGTGTTGTCAACCATGCACCAGTATATATTGAATTTTTCTTCCTTGAAAGAGCTTGGTGATTCTCTGCCTGCACATTCTTAAGTAAGATCCCTTGATTTACTCCTTCCAAGATATAGCTTGTAGTAATTCATTCAACAGCTTCCTTTCTTAGTATTGTAGCAAATCTAGCACTGCCATACAACACTTGTAGCAAGAATATCTCTTTCCTTCTACATGATATATTTTTGTCAAGTAATAATTATTCTCTCTAGACTCTTCTCATATGTACAGTATGGCTCTTANACCTTTAGGAAGCATTCTTCCATAATTCTCCAATGTTCCTTTAGTAGGTCTTGAAAAATAATATCTTTCCATAAAATAGATTGTACTACATCTATAATATATTTTCTTTCCATAGAAAATATATTCTTACTTTTCCTTGCAGTATCTTTTTCATATAGTATCTTCCTTCCACAAAATAATAGATCTTCTCCATGATTTTAGCAACTTTCCTTTCAAGATGTTGAAAGGCTTTCCATCTATAATTTCCATAGATTCTTCTTCTGATATTGTAGTAAACCATTCAATATTTGAAATTTTACTTACAAATATTATTCCTTCTAGATTAAATCTCTGAAAATAATCTTCCTTGATAAATTCTTCACATGATATTCTCTTTCCCATATTTGTTTGGATCTTACCAGCATTTTCTTTCCTGTACAAGAATAAGATTATCACAAGTAAATGTTCTTTGATTAATAATTATTTTGGTTTGTTATCATCAAAATTAATACGTGAAACCTTGAAGCTAACATCTTGGGTTGTTGTCATTGGCCTCATTCCAAGTGTAGGAACAAAAACAAATTCAGAAGTTTGACTATCTTGGGGTGCTGTCAAGGGCACATCTTGTACTTCTTGAGAAGATCCTTCTTCTTGGAAGAAGTGGCTATGTTTCCCTTTCACCTAGAAGATCAAGCAATGAAGGTATCTCATTTAGAGTTATTATAGTTAAATTTTTTTGAAGTTAATAAGAATGGAATGAGTAGCATTACCAAAGGACATTTTCTGATGTTGTGACCTCTCTCACTGCAGTATCCACAAGTCATGACAAGTCATTTTCTTGAAGCTGACCAAATCCCCTCTCTCTTCCTTGCCTCATCCTTTTCTCTCTTTCTCTTTACCTTTGGTCGACCAACCATTTTGACAATTTCTAGTGGCTCCATTGCATGATGTGGTTCTACCTTCCACAATTTTTCACCTCTAACTGGTTGTATTTTATGCATATACACATCCATGTAAGCTTCCTTTGAGTACCACCAATGCATTTCACTCAATGGCTCTTCTTTCTTGTCAATTAAACATCTAATTGCATGGGGACAGGGAATTTCTGTCAAGTCCCATGTTCTGCATGTGCACTTCTTTAGTTGAAAATTAACAGTATGCTTCTCTGGACCTTCATGCACTTTATAACCAAAGTTACTATTAAAATCAACTTCACACCCTTGTGCAATTTCTCTGAAATCACCCAATAACTCCATGACATATGGAGTGAATTCATCTCTCCAAGTCCTACATTCATCTTCACGATCTTTTAGCATTTTCATTACCTTTTAAACAAGGGAAAACCAATAATCAAACACTATGATAAGCATACATAAAATCAGTTAGTTACATAAACTACTAAAACAGTAATTTACCTTGACTCTAATATCTTCTAACATCTTGATTATTGGTTTGTGTCCTGCCTCTAGAATCCATTTATTGAATGATTCTGTGAAGTTGTTATCAACCATCTGATTCTTGCATGTTGTGTCAAAATAAGCCCTACACCAGTTTTGTGGAGGGTACCAAATTAGCTCTTTAGCAGCTTGTTCAGAAATAGTCCCTAGGGTCCTCAATTGATCCTTGAACTCTTCATCATAAGAGCTCCAAGCACACCACCACAACAACTTTTTCATTTCTGCACCCCTCCAGTTCTTGCTCCAGTTAGCTTCTATGTGCCTAACACACCATCTGTGATGTGATTTAGGAACCACAGTTGCAACAACATCAATCAAACCCTGCAACAATCAAAACAAACAAAGAAGGCTTTTAGTAATTAAAGTAAACTAACAGTGAAAAACCTAAGTGTGGCTTGTTAATGATATTACCTTTTGCATGTCTGAAATGAATGCCACTCCTTCAACATCTCCCAACTCTAAGGAAGATCTCAACAGCCCCAGAAACCACTTCTAAGTTCTACCTGTTTCTCTATCAATCACTGCCCAAGCAAGTGGATAAAAGTGTTTGGCAGAATCTTGTGCCATTGCTACCAGTAAAATTCCTTTGCATTTTCCTTTTAGAAATATGCCATCCAGACCTACCTCAACCCTGCTTTCCATCCACTTTTCAAAGCTTGGAAGCATATATACATTCTAGGAAATCTCTTCTTTCCCTCTTCCAAAGCATCTTTTGATATGTTTATAACCACATATGTACCAGGGTTACTATCCCTCAACTCTTGAGCATATGCCTCTAACCTATTATAGTCATCAATGTAGCCACCCTCCAACTTCTCTAAGACCATTATAACATTAAGTCTGAATCTATCCTCCAAGTCCACCCTCATATCTTTGACTTTGTACTTACGATTATTTTGAACTTTGTTCTTGAAATAATGGGCTAAAGCATTGGGAGTAGCTCTTCTATTCTAAAATGCTGGACCACATTCATATTTTGTGTTCAAAGTCTTAATCTTAAATCCTTGATCTCTATTATCCTTCGATATAAAACACACAAAAGGACATCTAATATCACATTTGTACCTAACTCTAGTAGTGTCACTCTTCTTAACTTTAAGGCCCTTCCTATTAGCAACTGCATAGTACCCTACAACTCTTTTAGCTTCAGCCAAGTCTTTAAATCTCATACCCTTCTCCAACTTTTTATACTTGTCTACTGTGTCATTAACGTCTTTGTTCATTTCTCTTCTAAATAGTTCTAACTCTTCACTATCATAATCACTAGAGTTAGTTCCATTAGTTTCCTCCCCATCAAATGAATCACAATCAGTTCCAACATCTACTCCTACTGTCAAATTATAAGGTTCATCATGCTGAGTGATGCTAGGAGTTGGCACATGTAATTCACCCTCATCTACAGCAAATATTTAAATCTCATTGAATTGGTTTGACAGTAAAGACTGTAGTATTCTAATGCCTGCATCACCCTCAATTAAAAAGCACCTACCAGAAGGGCATGTTACTAGTAATTGTTTCACCTCACTCAAACCTAACTTCTTAGTATATTCAGAACAAATGTCTATATAAGACAACAAATCCACATCATAACCTATCAATACATGCTTTCTTCTTTTAAGATATACCACTTGAGGTTCCAACACCCACTTACCCCCATGATTAAAGACCAAATCAACCTTCTCAATCATTCTTCAAAGAAAACAAATGCAAGCCATAAAAAAATAAGAAAAAGGACCCATCAATAATAAACAAACAGAAAAGTTAAAGAGGGCTTCTACCAATAAAGGGACAGGGAGTTAAAGAGGGCACCTACCAATAAAGGAACAGAGATCAAATACGGCCAAACAAAAGTAAACAAAAGCAAAACAGTGAATAAACAACTGAAATCAACAAACAAGTAGACCCCATATGAATAAAGAAATTAAGCATCAACAATAATTGAACCCCTAAGTCCAGACCAACAAAAAAAAGGGAAGGGACCGCATGCAATTGAAAATTTAGTAAACAAAGATAAAATCTTTGAATAAACAACTGAAATCGACAAAAAAAGACAACCCCATACGAATAAATAAACCAGATGTTACCAAAATCTAAGCGTGACCACATGCAACAAAAAAATACTACATAAAGACATCTACTAACATTGAAGACACAACTGAAACATCACAGAATATCAAAAGCAACATGAATTGTTTATTTCAAAAAACCCTAAGCAACGCAAGATCAGCAATAAAGTCTTACTTGAATGGAGAGAAGACTTTAGCTTTAAAGAGCAACTTCAATCTGTCAACTTCAGTAAAAAATTGTCGCAGAAAATCCCAAGAAGCCAAGCTCCAAAATCGCCGACCATTTCGCACTTTTTGCTTAGAGTAGATGAAGTGGGTGAAAAATGACCTAAGGTCGGGTGTTTTGGGGGGGGGGGGGTAAAACAAGGTTTGCTGGGTCGGGTCGGTATATTTGGGCTATGGATGGGGTAAAATCAGGTTTGGGGTATGACTTAATTAATAGCCAATCAGATATGGCCACGTGAAATTAATAAAATGTTTAAATAAATCACAACTCACCCGTTAGAATTAAGGGCACAAATATGCCAGATTTTTAACGGTAGGGTCATTCTTAGCAAAATAGGTTAACGAGGGGCATTTTTAGACTAGAGTTGATACATTAGGGGCAGGCCTGGCCCTTTTCCGTTTAAACTAAAACAAATTCTCTAATTTTTTTCTTCTAATATAGTTGGTCTATTTTGGATTTCTTCGTATGTTGCATCTCTATTTTTGTAAATGACACTCTAATTATTATGTTTTCTTACTATTTAGCCTCTAGGATATATTTTTTCAGCTAGCCTTTAATATATATTCACTGATTTTCTTGATAACAATTTATTTCGTCTCTTTATTTTCTCTTTATCGTAGGGGTGTTCGTCGGTCGGTACGGTACGGTATTTAGATATTCCGGTTTGGTATTTTCGGTATTCGGTTTCTTAAAATCCTATACCAATACCGTACCTAATTAAATTCGGTATGGTTCGGTTTCGGTTTATTCAGTTCGGTAACTTCGGTTTGAATACTAACTAGTGCATAGAGCCATGAACTCTAATATTCTTAATTAAAGTACTCAAAAATACAAAACTGAAAATGTTTGTTGCAAAAATTTTGTCCAAAACTAGCAAATATCGACCCAATAGAGAAATTGTACATAAAAGAATATTTGATCATTAGAAATATCTTGTTACTTGTTTAGAGTTAATTAATGAACTTAGAGAATAAAGGAAAGTAAAATCTTAGACTCTTTATATTTATGTTATAATTGATAATATGAGTTTTGTGTAATATAATATATATTTCGGTACGGTATCGGTATTTCGGTATTTTATTTTAAAATACCAAATACCATACCTAATACCAATTTTTTTCAAAAACTTAAACCAAATACCATACCAAATGCCAAAATACCGTATACCAAATACCAAAATTTTCGATTTCGGTACGATAATTCGGTATTTACCAAATTATGCACAGCCCTACTTTACCGTATCTCTACTTCATTTTCATTCAAAAACACATTATCCTTCAATAATTATGTTTTTCTCCTATGTTTGGCTATCCTTTTCTCATTTTTCTCACTAATTTCATCAACTCAATTCTTATTATATGCGCATATCAACATAACTTTATCAAGAGCCAGTTTTTAGATTGCACGTAGAATTGAGTAGAGTAAGTTCTTGAACCCACACATCGTGTAACAGATTTCCGATTAGGATAGACATACCTCATCATCTTGTTTGATTATTATACGAGAATTATGAATGCATTTTTGTTATTTCTGGTCCCATAGACATATAGGTGTTAGGTTAGCTTTAATAGGCAAGTAAGAGCTCGATAGATTCTTATGAACAATATTAACCCTGCCAGCCACCAAACCAGATAAATTAATTAGTCAATCAAGTAAAAAAATATAATAGGATAATTAAATAGTCCATAACCCTAGATCGTTTTAATCGGATTGATAATATAAAATGTGTTCTCTTTTTTCTTACGTCAGGTGCTAAGAGGTGTTCTTCTCTTCCTAATATCTCTGTCTATGGAGCCTTAAGCGGAGGCAAGACTTCTGCTAAGGGATTCAAAAAAGGAATAAGTTAAAAAATTTAAAGAGATTATCTAGTAGGAATTAAATCAATGACCTCATATTATTTTTAAACCCCCTTTACGACTAAGCCATGCTTTTGGGTTATGTGAAGAGGATTCAAAACATAATATATAGAGATAAAAATTAGACTTTACCTTATATACATAGTATAATTTTTCGGCGAAGGAGGTTTAGGTGAACACCCTTGCACCCCTCAATCCCCCCCTGTGCCCAGTGCTTAAGCTATTCAATGTACGTTACAAAAGAATCGAGCCAGTCATAAAATGAATATTTAGAAGTATCTTCACACAGTTAAATAGCTAAATCTACCCTTAAAATTTTACTAAGGAATCCTTATGAGAAACGCCAAAACATAAATATCAAACTATGAAGAGATTTTTACCTAGCTATGCTAGTTAGATTATAAACTTATTTACCTATAATAGAGATATTATCACTTAATTATGTTTCATAAACATAATTACATATTCTATACAAATTAATTAATATTAAATGAGTATCTTTTTAATAATAGCCTTTTAGTTTGCTAGATTTGACTGCACTCACCTTACCCACCCCTTGTGTCGGTAAAAATAGTACGGGCTAGCCAATTTTTGGACAGATCATTCAAAAATAGCCAGCATTTGCAAAATTATTGAAAAATAGGCACTATTTTGCTGCAACACGGAAAGTTCCAGCATAATATACCGGAGATCGGTGCACCTGTGTATGAACTTCCAGCATATTATGCTGGAACTCCAACACGCTGAAAGTTCCATTATAATATACTGAAGATTGGAGCACCGGTGCTCCAATCTCCAGTATATTATGCTGGACCGATATATTATACTGGAGTATTTTTTCTGGATTTTGAATAGTGTTTTCGTTCAGATTTATATTTACATAAAAAGTGGCTAAATTTTAATTACTTTTGAAACTGTGACTATTTTTAAATGACCATTTGTAAATTTGGTTATTTTTGAATTTCTCCCCTGCGTATGAATTGTTTCAGATTTCCTCCTTCTCTCTCTTTGGCCTCTCTAACAATATCACAAGACGACACTATTTTTACTTTCCTCTTTCATGTTCAAAAGTACTACAAATCTCTCAGTAGCAGGCAAAGTTTGGCCACTTTGGGAAAAAATTCTTTCATCGCCATATATCAAATGTGTATTGCAAGTACATCCTTGTCTAACTGGGTGAGATACATGCGTGATACATACATGATACATGTATCGTAAAAGATTTTTTTAAACTCGATTTTAACTACGAATTTCGATATCAAATCCGTCCAAATCACCTCCAATCTTCCAGAAATTATGTATATTGAGTCATCTATATGTTTTCAATGAATTTCAACCATATCCATTGAAAAAGATCTTTTTTTGCTTATATATATATAAATTTCATCAATGAAATTTCTTTTCCGTCTTGCATCTAATGTTGTTGATCACGCTTAAAATATGGAAGGAGATCTTTGCGTGCAATTCTTGGAAAGAAAGAACCTTATTTATTTGGATTTTCAATTTTTATGTGTGCAAGTCTATAATTAATGGCTAGAGATTGCTAAGTTGAAACTTAATTGGGACATTTAGAGCTTGTTTGGAAAGCCACCTTGGAAATGGATTTGGGTGTAATTGAGTGTAATTACACAGTTTGGCATGTTTGTTTGGCCAAGTAATTACTTGGTCAGCATGGAATTGGGTGTAATTGGAGGGGTATAATTACACTCTCCAATTCTCAAGGGAGAGGTGAGAATTGGTGGTAATTACACTATGTAATTGCAAGGTTGCCTTTTAGTTTCTTTCCTTTTTGTTTTTATTTTAATTTGTTTTTTTATTTCTTTAATTTTTTGATTTTATTTTTACTAATTTTAAATTTTTTTGTACATTATTTATCTTTTATTTCTCTATATTTACTTCTTGTGATTCCATGTAATTGCTTATATTTTATTTTTTATTTATTTTATTATTCTATTTTTTAAACTACACCTCCTAATATTAGAAATAATGAGTCTTTAACAAACTTGACATATAATGAGTGATGCAATTAAAGTGGAATTTCATTGTTGAATGTGGTTATAAACTTATTATGTTTCCTAATCCTAAGTTGTAGTGGAATTTACTTTTATTAAGTTGGAATTTGACATATGCTAAACTATTTTATTTTCTTTGGATTTTAAAATTGTGCTATATTCATGGTTTCACTTTACTTGTTTTAGTAGTATTGGCTGACATTGCATATTGTTCATTTTTAGTTAGAATTGATAGATTAGTTTTGTCAAACATTTGAATAATGTTATGATATTATATTTGTAAATATTAATTTATTTTATCAAACATGAACTCCATGATGTTCTTACAAAACGTATATTTTATTTTTGTAAGTATCTAAACTAAATATTATTAATTTAAAAAATATATAAATTATTTTTACAATATTAGTTATAAATATATGATACTAAATTAATGTATATTCACGAAAAAATATACATCTTAAATACAAAATATAATATCATTTATACTTATATGCATATATTTATTATATTAACTTTTAAGTTTTGATAATTACTTAATTGAAATTTAATCTAACTGTGTAATTACACTTATGCAACCAAACAGTAAACTTGTAATTACACTGTAATTACACTATGACAAACAAACATGTCATCGTAATTACACAACTGTGTAATTACTAGGGTGTGTAATCAGTGGCGAAGCCACATAGTGATAAGGGTGGTCAACTGACCACCCTTCGTCAAAAAATTATACTGTGTATATAGGTAATATATTACGTTTTAGAGGTATATAACACATATTGAACACCCTTTGTCGGATTTTTTTTTTACTTCTTTTAAATTTGAACACCCTTGGGAAAATTCCTAGCTTCGCCACTGTGTGTAATTACTACCCTAGTAATTACACCAATTCCAATTATAGGGTGGCTTTCCAAATAGACTCTGATGTAAGATTCCCTTTCTTCTTCTATTTATCTTTTGTAATTTTTCTTTGCGGCATGAGCTCCTGTACTTGTACAATTCGCCCCATATGTTTTCCCCCCTCTTCCTTGTACAATCTAGCGAGAAATATTTTTGGGAGTTCACTGATTTTTAGTGTAAAAAAAACTTTCGACCATTAATATGTAGAAATTAAACTCATTCGAAAAAATACCTTATTTTAAATTTAGCATTGTTATCCCTCGTTTTGACCTTAATTTGTAGATTCATACGTGTTGACAAATTAGGAAAAGTGTTATAGACTAATTAATTGTCATTCTCCCTCAAATATATCGAGTGGTAAGTGGAAGTGCATGCATGGAATTTTTATTCTTTGATTAGATGAAAGCTGAAAGCTAACATTCACATGCGACTCTGGATCCTACTCAGTACCATGGACAGGTATATTTGTGTCCATCAGTGCTAAAAATAAATAAATAAAATAAAAATAAAAATAAAAAAAGAGGAAAGAAACCTCAACAAATAGATTTGCAGAAAGAATAGACTATCACTTACAGAAAACATTGATCAAGAGATTTTTCCTTTTTATTTTAAGTCAGAAATACAATGACAAGGACACAATCACTCCATAGTAATATCGTTCGATTACCGCCTTCTTGTTTTAAGATTTCCTCAATTCAAGGCAATTATAATGATTGGAAACTGGATGATGTCATATCTGCAGCCTATTATTAACCACAGGCTGATAAATGTAGGAATATAGCATCTATATCTGTTTGGTATAAGAGACTAAAGAGTCATATTTTGATTTTTATACATCTCCGCAGTTACAGTCCAGTGTGATAAATTTAGCAAACGGAACTTTATAATTTAGTCTAATGTATGAGTACTGGCAGTGGTGCTTATGCTTCTCTGAACCGAACGTCTATTGGAAACAGCCTCTCTATCTCCACAAGGTAGGGGTAAGGCTGCATACGCACTACCCTCCCCAGGGATTATAGTGAGTTTATTGTTATTGTTGTTGTATGAGTACTGGCAGTGATGAGCCTCTGGCTTCTTGCTAAAGACAAGACATGATTACAAAATTTTTGACTATTACAAGTCCAGAAGTCAATTCTACATAGGTGAAAGAATAAATGCATAGTGCTACGAAGCTAAAAAAGTCCCATAACTCAGGAATCACCTCACTTATATTTCCAAGATATCTCAAGAGCTCTAAAAAGGCAATGATATGTTAAACAGATAGTGGACTTCTTTCCATCAGTGTGCACAGCTCTTACCTTGTTCTGCATTTTAGAACAAGTAGGCATCTCACACAGTCTAAGTAGGAGTGCTACAAAGCCCTATTCAAATGGAATTTGCTGCCATTGGCAGAGTCCATTAGATCCTAAAGGAATATGCTTTTACTGTTATCAAGCTCTGCTACTCATGCTCGTAAGGCGATGTTTCACTTGAAGAATCACTATCAAATGGGGCGTTTTCTCTTGGTGATGAAGGAAGTGATTCCTGTTGAGAAGATAAACCTGGAAAGAAATGTTTGAGTCAGCATAACAGTCATTGATACTCAGTAATGGTATGGCTGAAAAAGTGAAGGACCCCTAAGCCACATAACAAAAAATAATCTGGATATCGGCATCACATAAATGCTTAGATTCTACTAACTCTAGTGTAGCAGAGAGGGCATAGAATTTGACATTAGGTTCTACACATGAAAGACATAAGGGCCAATATGCACAAAAGAGAGAACAAAAAGAAAGAGAAATCAGGAGATAATGTCAGGGATCCACCAACCTCTTGCCCCTCTGGGACGGAACTTTTTTGTATGCCGTCTAATCAGCTTCTTGGCCTTTGTTATGGTCAGTTGTCTGGCAAAAGGAGAGAATTCTGCCTCACCTTCACTCCAGTCACCGTGTAAGTCATCTTCTTCACCCCTCATTGTGCGAAGCACGAAAGCCTTAGCCTTTTTGCGCTGGGAATTAAAAAGGCCTTTTACTGAGGTGACAAACCCATCACCTGCGCCATCAGTGGGACGCTTTGGCCAGGATAGCAGGTTCTGCTCAGATTTTTCAGCTGAACCACCATCACTATCACTGAGATTAAGATCAATATCGGGAACACTAGCAGCACTGGCTTCCTTTTGGTTGTTTGCTTTGAACTTCTTGCCCTGCATTAAAATTAACAGACATATGCCATGAAGCTTTAAGAACCCCCTAAAGTAATCTAACAGTCTGGAGATATTTATCACAGAGAAAGTAAAAGAGAAGGGTGGTTGTAATGCAACTAACACGAAGCAGAAACTGAAAACGTTGATTTAGTATGGCCAATAATTAGGCCATGAAAAGTTAAAAGAATTTCCAGGAATTATAACCTGCATTCCCGTTACTGATTTAAGGACTCCCCAGATGATATGCTTCTTAACCCGTGAGAATAATCTCTGCCAGGTTCCAGTAAATTCAACGCGATGGAATGTATCCATCAGCAATCTCATATCACCCACAGCAAATCTTGATCCTTCATATGTAATTTGTAACTCAACCTAACCCATGCATAAATAAGAATGAATTAGTTATGGAACTAACAAATTTAAAAAACATACACATAATAACACAATATCGACTGACTTGACTAATCTTGATATTGTGGAACTCTCTCATTCTTCGGGGCCTAGATTTTTTCTCATCATGTGTCTTCCCCACCTTTTTCTCTTCATGAGAGGAACGACCAGATTTAACTAATTTTGATTCCTTGGATTTGTTTCTGTTAGCTTCATCTGGCTGCTCAATACTTGAGAGGGGCCCACTTTTTGAGGAAGAAACACTTGATGAGTGCATTTGCAGTACAAGTTCATTAGCAACAGATTCAGCTACATTTTCTTCCCAGTTTCTATCAAAGGAGGATGTTCGTCTTAGCTTAGGGGTCACAGCAGTAACATTAGCTTTTTGGTTCTGTACCTTTGATGCCTGCACATATTCAGGCATACAAAATTCATTTGGTAAAAAAGATATGATTAAAGATTAAGGAACTATACCGAAGAATTTATCCGAGTCTGTAAAATAAAATTAAAGAAAGAGGACGTGCGAACCACAGTTCACTCCGTCGTCTGCTTCCATTGGTTAGCTAGATGAATAAGTAACCAACAACCAACTGAAGGGATCAGAGACTCACTAGGGATAAATCACCATAAGAGGAAGAGTGAGAATCTTTAGTTAAATGGCTACTTGATGCTGGTGCTTCCTGCACTGAGCCTTTCTTTGCACGTTTGGCACCAGCAGTAGTTGAAACTTTCCATACTTCCTACAAACAAACAAAATGTTATCAACATTATTTTGTCACATGGTTAAACCATCAGGTTGCTTAAACTCATTGCACCGTAGAACTGATAAATGGGACCTGAGACAGACCTGCCGCCTCTGGGAATCTTGTTCATCTTCTGGGAAAAAATACGCCCACATCATTCTGTACATTGACTCAGTCAGATGTATCTTTAAAGGATAAATCTCCACCTACACAAAGAAGAAATCTAAACAGGTTATAAGAGGAATTATCATAAAAGAAGCCAAAAGGGTGAAAAAGGGTTGATCTATTACAAATGTCCTAGTGTGAAGATTTAATTAATAATTCAATGAGATAAATCATTTGGTGAATAATTACTGTAAGTTCCTGACTTTGTGAAAACTTAACTTATTTAAAAAAAAAAAAAAGCAATACTATTACCTGCAATAGTTCAATGGTAGAGTGTCCATCTTTCGGAGCTCCCTGTTTAGCATCTACCCGGACCATAACTTTTCTGAAGCAATTACAATTAAAAATAGTATGATCACAATGCAATGGAACAAAAGAACAAATATATCAAGCTTCCGAAGAACAATGCAAGGTAAGCTTTCAGTATTTCCGTTAACAGATTTTTTTAATTTTCATCTGATGATGCTTTTCTTTTACCGTTTTCAATAGGTATGTCTGATGGTGTTTTCTTCCAAGTGTTCACGAAAAAAAAAGAATTTTATGCAATTCTCACTTAATGGTTTTCAGTAGAGATGCCAAAGCATGAGTTGTCAAACAAATTGTTAACACATCACTCCAGAAAACAGCAGAAATTTTAACATAATAAAATGCTTAATGCGAAATAGATAAAGGAGTAGCATATAACGTATCATGTGAACATTTATTTTTCTGTTTATTCTAAATAAAAGTTCGGGTATTGACCAAAAAGGAAGAAATGGAAGTATTAGGTTAACTGGACAGCTATGTCGTTCTGAATTAGTCAATGGATGCCAAGCTGATTCTTTCTCGCTTCAAGCATACCGGATCAGGAGATCATCATGCCTCATTCTCTTCATCATTGTTATAAGGAGTTGGTTCTTCTAATTATAAGTGGAGAATGAGGTAATTGTTCAGGAATTTATGGCTACAAATGCAAAAACTGGCACTAATCTCCATCAGCCATCACATAATCGCAGATGATACTGCATTTTTGGGATGAGGAAATTCAAGTTTGCAAAGTAAAAGACTCCATCATGGCGCCAATCGGCAAAAGGAGAAAAGCACAAACAAGATGCATTCAATATGCATGACTAATAATGCAAGAAGTAGAACAGAAGAATAATGGGAAGTAGCCGGCATTACTTTCCCCATTCTGGAGGAGGATTCCATGCTGATAAGAGCATATCCGACTTGGCATTCGGCAGGCAGTTCCTCACAACAAAGTACTTTATTGTGAACTTAGCAATTCCAATATCTTTGTAATCCCGGTCAAAATCATATATCTGCATTGAGAAATAGAAATAAAATATTTTGATTCAAGTGATTCCATGTGAAAGAAGCTACATTCAGTTCCAATAACAAAAAAAATCAGGATTTAAGATTCCAAAGTAGCTGAGGAAGACAAGTAATTACTTTTTCCTCATCAAACACATTCTTAAATCAAGAGAGCTTCCTCCCTAAAGAAATAGCACGAGGATAGGCTAGCCTAAGCTAGCCGGTACTTTACTGTTCAAATGTAAGTTTCCTGGTCTGAACTTTGCTAACTTGAACCTCATTTCTAATGCAGTTTTTCTAGGTAAAATAGTGTAATATGTCCAGCTAAACATTGACTAGACCAGCCAAAAATGATTTGATCATTTTCTAGCAGTAAATCAGAAGCGTTAGATGAAGACTCTCACATGAACAAGGAATGATCTATTTAGATTAACAATAGAAATCGTAGTTCGGAAGGTTTTCCTTTCCACAAATTTTGCATCTCCATATTATAAATTAGTATGTAGTTTTTCAATATTTGCCGTTCATTAGGAGGAAAGGAGGTATTCTCATTTTTGCAGAGAAGTGCCACTTTTCATATTAGAACACTCAACCTAGCATATTTGAGAGTGCAAAACCCTAAGTTATCAAGTGTTTACCAATACATTACCTGATTTGAGAAATTTCTAACTCCTAGAATAATCAAAAGATTTAGGTGCTAGTTTGCAGTAAAACGATGGTATAGTTTAGACTACATTGACTATCTTATGTTTTTTGGATGGAAGCACAAAGGTGGTCCCTGAACTAATACACACAAAGAATTAGTTAAATGAAAAACAAATACCAGACCTCAAGCCAAAAGTTCCTAGATATTGTAACTCAGTTTGTTGAAGGATGTCAGTATTTCCTGTCAGCTGACTAGTCTGACATAAAAGCTACTGACGAAGGATATGCATATTTTTTAACTAGTGTTACTTCAATAGAGAAACTCCACGGGAATTTCAGCCAAGCAAAGACAGAACCAAACATGATGAAATTATATAGAGACTCACCATGTCATTTATTTCAGCTTCACCAAATGATTTACCATCCACAAGCATACTCCAGACCACTTTATTAATTTGCAAAGAAATGCGCATAGCACAAGAAGGACTTTTGTTTTTTTCTTTCTCCATCAACCGTATCTGTGCAGCCTTCTGTAAAGCCATTCTTAGAGAAGCAGATGCAACTTTTTTTGATTTTTTAGCATTTACCAGCTCTTTCTTCAGTTTTTGCACCTGTAGACAGTCAACATAACAGGCACTCACTTCAATACACCTCCTATTTATAATTATAATAAAATCTGTACAACGTCAAATGAATCTATCAGAAATTTGTGGAAGAGACGAGGGGCCAAACAGGCAAATCGTCAGAACTAGGGTAAATTCCTCAGAAAGTAGTTGCTAGGTTTCATAATGGGACACAGTTCGGAAAAAATGAGTCTAAAGCCAATCAGCCAGTTGTTATTAGGATTAACACAAGTTGGCTGCAAAAGCTTCTCATTAAGGGTAAAACAGGTAAAATGGTTAGTTTAACGTTAAATATTCCAAATATAGAAATGCATCAATTTTTTTGGAATAGACGAACAAGGGAAGTGTCATATAAATTAAAACGGAGAGATTATATGTTATTTGTCTTTATAGTTACTTTTTTTTGTTTGCATTACATAGATATGTTTTATCTTTTTCCTCACTGCACCTTTCATTACAGAAGTTCACTCTTTAATTCGCCTTTCGTTTAAGGCCCCAACAGACCTTTGGCACTTTAATATGCTTTTTGCATTTGACAACACTGTTATTTCACAATAAAAAAGGTACGGGACTTGTACCACATTCATAAAGTTAAAGTGCTTCAGAGAGTTCCTGTCTTACCAATATGGTCCTTCCACCACTAATAATCCAGAGATCACCTTCCTTTACAGGGCCCATGTCCACGGAAACATCAGTAGAAAGAGATAATTTCCTAATATCTTCCTGAATCAACTTCTGGACTCGTTCTTCACGCTCAAGCTCCACTCTTGCTAATTCTACCTCTTCCACTCCATCAGGAACGACTTCATCAGCCTCTTCTTCATCATCTTCATCATCACCTTCTGAATATGAGAAACTAACTTTTCGAGGCCTGAATTAGCATTCCAATTTAATTTAGTTGAGAGCTCAACAAAAAATGAGGATTGAGAAAACAATATGAGATAGATGCATTCACTTCCACAAAAACAAATTAAAAACAATATGATGTTAAAATTAATGACAAAATTTTTAATAGGTGTCTGTACTTTGGAGCCCGAGCAAGGAGAAGATTGGTCAACACATCTAACATAACTTGAAATTGACGAGACGTCATTGCTGCTGTTATGTTATGAGAATTGAATGAAAGCTCCTTCAAGGGTTTCACCTGGATAAAACATTATCATAGTTGAGAATCAAACAAAAGATAGTACACTTGTGATCCCATGAAACAATGTCAACAGGTTGTCACAGATTCAGAAACAAGGCATACCTTCAACTGTGTTGTTCCGCCTTTATGTCTAGTGTAGCGGAAATACATATCACAAGGCATAAACACTCTTTCAAGTAATGCTCCAGTGCGTTTAACTTTAGGTGAGCTTCTCCGAATTTTAGGAAGCCACTGCAGTCCAGCCCCTGGATCTACATCAGTTGGGGCAACATGTGCCTGTACCTGTTCTAACATCACAGACAACTCCATGCGATTCCATGTCATTTGTGGTTGAGACTCAGGAATTTGGACACCTCCTCCACCAAGAGCTTGCTCAATCACTTCATAGCCAACGGAAATAACTGAATGGAATGAACGAGCCAAAACACGACCACTCACAGCAGCTAACAGAAATCTACCCTGTCAAGGAGGGAGGGTTCTGTAGCATTAGCATAGATGAAAATTCAAAGCATTGCTATAGATTTCACATACATAATAATTCCCCTTTCTTGTCATTGTATGTTGGATTACAAATTTCCCTGACCATGCTTACATCACAACTCTCAATTGAACATCACAAGTTTGTAACAATACATTGATACTCTTATAAGAGTAAGGCAATTTCTAAGGCTCCTCTAGCACTCGATGCTATAAAATGAATCACACTTGGAATTTGGAAGCACTTGAATAAAGCCGAATGAAGAAAATTATCATAAAATAAAACTAAAGCTGAATGAAGAAGCACGTATTCATGTAGGTAGAAGCTGTTAATAATTTACAGTTAAGTTGAGCTGCATAGAGCACAAAGTGATCAGGGTGTTTCACCCGCCATCATGACAGGTTAAGCACCTCAATGCACACCTTTCTGTTTTAAGAGAATTAATATGAGAAACAAGAGTATAAACAAAGCTAATTTCATAAAGATATCAGTTACTTGATTGTGTTTAGTATGAGAAACAAGAGCATAAACAAAGCTAATTTCATAAAAAGATATCAGTTACTTGATTGTGTTTCCTCTCTCTTCAGCTATATTACATCCAGCGGATGATCAAGCGAGATAGAAAGAAAATAAACAAATATTAATAATCAATTATGAATAATGATAAAAAGAAACTAGGAAATTATGACCTCGCCAGAATTAACAATTGATCCAAGAATGACTCTTTATTAACTTACATTTGCATCCTCCGAGTGAAGGTTGAATTGTGGTTCAATGACATTCACCATAAAATGGCGAGTCCCCTCCCCCTCAGAGTCTTCAGCAACACCAAGCTTTGCTGGTAACAAAGAGAAAAAAAGGACAAAACACAACAATAAGCATTTAGCAGTAAGGAGCTCAAACAGTGAGAAGTCCAGCAAAAGATTCTCATGCACATCTCAAAGAGTATGTAAATGTTCATATTGATCACATGCACATGCAGCTATCTCCAGTTGGTGCAACTGATTGTCAAAATATGCCAGCAAGTAAACTGGATAAACCTAATACCTACACTTACTGGAAAAAGTTGTCCCTACTAGTCACTGTAAAATAAGTGAAATGCATAGCCTAACTTTATAGGTAGACACATGAAAAAATTGTGGTGTTAAGCTTATGCCTCAGAGAAGAATACACATTCTATGTCCAAAGTATGATAAAAGTTTCAAGTTTCAGTTAGAGCTTACCAGTAGAACTAGACTGAGGAGTGTCTGCTTTAACTGCATTTGATGGCGGTGGTTCTAATTGTGATTTTGGTGGACCTGCTTGTTCCGGAGGAGACTTATTGTTATCATCTTGACTCCTTGATGGCCCTGCATCTTGACTCCTTGACGGCCCTGCATCTTGGCTGGGAGGAGACTTCTGGTTATCATCTTCATGTGATTCAATACTATTAATTACCTTACTTTCCTCCAGCAGCTTTCGTTGCGCATATTGCCTAGAGGGAGATGGTTTTGAAGGTTCGAAGGCTTTAGATAATCCAGCTACCCAGGACCGAACAGCATCCCTTATTTCAAGTGTCCACAAAATCTTAAGACCATAGACAAAGATACGTTGACAATTATCTGCTATCACTACATTGTATCCATCATCGTCACTTGGATCAGATCTTGTCTTGTCCTCACTTTCACTCTCATTATCAACTTCAGATTTAACGGATATCGTCTCAATATTTCTTCTACCAGCTTCTTGCCATGCCAATAACCTCTCTGGGTCAGCCTTTGGGGATTGCCTTCTGATCGTGAAGTACTCGGATGATAAAAGAAAACCGTCATCTTGATGTCTGTCCATGCTGCCACTCATACTGCCAGGTTTATCATTAGTAGACATATCCACAACTGCAGTTTGTGATTCTTTTCTAACCTTTTGAACTACTTTCGCAACACTAATGCTATCATCTCTACTGATAAATGCCTTTGGAATGTGAAGGTCAATACCTTGGTACACAAGTTCAAGAGGGTCTCGTACACTCTCAAATGTGTACTTTTGCTTACCCCGGCCTAAATAAATTTCAAATTTTAACTTTGTCATTGTAAATGTCAGCCCTTTTGCCGGGTCATCATCATATAAAGGCATATGCTTTATGCATGTTGGTGTTGAATCAATTCTAAACATAAATTCAGTCATTACTCTGTCCAATGACAGATTGCCAGATCTAGGAATTCTTGGAACTCCAAAACGGGGCCATCTTGAAAAGGTCCGCAACTTCTGAGGAGGAATGTAGTTTAAGTTCCAAAATTTGATTAGCCATGCCAAATCATGAGGACCAACCTGTATTGTTGGTGAATTGACTGCCCCGGTATCTTTCTTTTGAGCACCAAAGGCAGCAGGGCTCGAGAGACCCTGATTATCTGCAGAGGGTACCTCTGACTGATTATCATGGAAGGGAAGAGAGGGCCTAAGCAAAAGATTCCACCTTAGGGACAGAAAAGTTGATCTAAAGGGGTCAAAAACTTTTTCACGAGGCACACCTTCATTTGGAAGAGCAAATAAATAATGGTTTAGAGGATTTCCAGAATCACAATCCCATTCCATTAACACTTCAACACTCAAGGCCGGGGCTTCTAGGAAAGTGCAGGAAAATCCAGTTGGATGTTTTAAGTCAGTGTTCCTCGACAAGCTATCCAAACTGCTTAATAGAATCTTGAAGTCCTTTGCAAAAGCATAAATACGACCATCTGCCTGCTGGATCTCCATATACCCAGATGCTATCTGAAGCTTGTTGGACTTTTCATAAGGATCTGTACTGGAAAGAATATTGATTTGAGACTCATCGAAATATAAGGTGGAGCTCCCATGAATGTAGTGTCTCATTTCATCCCACCATGGCAAGCTCTTTTCCTTTTTAGGTGGAGGAGGATCCGGATTTGGATTTCTGATGCTCAAATTGGCCCTACGAAGGGCCACAGTGAAAGCATAGCTGAGATCAGTCAATGCAGGTTCAAAACCAACTCCAAACGAAATTTCTGCTTTCTGAAAGTGTAAGGGCAAATCCAAATATGTTTTCATTGGTGGAGTGGTCCCAGTGACTGATCGAAGCAAACGGACCTTCCTCCATTTCCCAATGAACACATTTTGCTGCATCTGGGGCTGAAAAGGTGTTGCCTGCAGTTAATATGGACGAAAAAGGTTCACCAAAATGCCAGTGGGTACATTAAAAGATTTCCATACATTCAAAAGGTAACTCATGAGTAAACCTTTTCAAAAACGCTGATAAATAAGCTTCTCAAGAAAAAAAAAAGTAAAAAAGGAACAGTTAGACGTCTAACATCTTCTGCTTTAGGATTATCCAATTCCAAGGTGCAAAGATTAACATAAATTTAAATGGTATTATTATCTCACCAAAATTATTTCACCTAGCAGAATTTTAGGAACAGCTTATAAAATCTTTGCTTCCGGATATCATCAGATTGATACAGTTGAATTTAGTTCTTGTCAACTTCAGCATACTGATGAAACTTGGCAGCAAGAGTTATATATACGCAGTTTACGCACGAATCAGGAGTTTGTTGAGCATTAAGTAAAATAGAACTTACCCACAGAGTAAAAATAGAAGCAGCAGTACTTGTCCGTGTTGCCTTAACACTTAACACAATAGAAAGTGAAGTTTGACATGACAAAGGCAACACTAAAGACTGCACTATTATGAAAATAATGTTTTGATTTGTTCCTTATAGCGTAACATTGTAGTACTACTATCAAAGCTGATAGCTATTTCATGATGAATTGACTGGGCAACCATATTCATCCGTCATGATTAAGTTTTCAAATAGTATGGGTCCTGCTAATATTCCAGTACTGCGGCAAGTAAAAATGGTGCTTTGATAGGCAAAGTTCAAAACAACAGAATCTGCATGTGCACTACTTATGTCTAGTCTCTTCAATGTATTAGAATGACCAAAAAACAGCAAATTGCAAAAAATTTGGGAGGAATAATTGAAAACTATTAGATGGAGAATCTCCTACTCTCTACATTATGAGAAGCATCAATTGCATTTTCACATCATACAGAGAAAATGAAGTATATACAAGTATTGCAGGATATCCAGAAACAAAATCAAGCAGACAGAAAATGCAGGAAAAGTTATTTGCCTTTTCATGACGACATGACCATATATATTCAGAAAAAGCCATAGGGGTTTGGGGGTTTGAGGAGGATGAAAAAAACCAAGAACTAAAGATTGTACCTGCTGAGCCATTACAAGACGGCCTTCACATCGGCCTGAATTAGCAGCAAGAAGCGGAGATGTGTAGTTTCTTATCCGAACAACAAGAGAACCCGTACGCAAATTGATGTTACCGCCATATAATCGTGAAAATGGGATGCTATGTGCACGGCATACTGGATCAAGCTTTTGCAGAAGCTCTATCATCCCTGCATCACCTCCTTCAATTTTTGTCAAGCTTACATCTAACTCGGTAGCAGAAATTGAAAAAAGAGAAGTTCTTGCAGTGCTAAACTTGAAGCCTGCTTGAAATCCTTCATTACAGGCCCCAGATCCTTCTGCCAGAACAAGCTTTTTGCATGCCTGGTAATATGACCTGAATGACTGCTTGTAGATCTCCTCCCGCAGTTTCTGAATGGCTGAAGTATCCTCTACATCAATCTCTTCTCCATTAATATTGATCTTGCCAGCATCAAGAGGATCATTTCCTTCAGCAGAACCTTCACATTTTCCGCCTTTGGAAATAAGTTCATCAAGAAAGTTTAATCTGACCGCTGATTCACAGGCCCCGTTCTTCCATAGCTGATAATGTTCATCAAGCCATCCCTGTATTGGTTCTTCTTCAATATCCGCCGTGAGCTTCTTTATGCAGAATCTGACTCGACCAATTTTTGTTGAACTAGTCTTTTTAACTTTCGGTTTCTCTTCCTTATTGGGAAACATAAGTTTAGTCTTTGCAGCAGTTACGAGCTTCAAAGCTCGAATCATTTCCTCAACAGAATCGTCTATTGCACGCAATTGCAACCTGTATGGCATGCATATATGAACATCAAGGGCTTGAATTACCCAATCCCATGTTGTGCCATTCTCAGTTTTTTCATTTGGTGCGCTGCTAGAGGGTTTGGGAATACGAGAAATTTGCATCCTGCTGCTTCTAAATAGTCTTGCATTGTTGAAGTTGAGCATGATCCCTTCAAGAAGCATACCTATCCGAGCATTTTCTGAAAAGATCGACTGCACCTGAACTGCTGTCTCAACACCATCTCCAACTTCAGCAGATATATTAAGCACTTCCACATCAACAGCAAAAACTGATTCTCTTTTCTTGTGTTGTTTCTCCAGCTGTAGTGATTCTTTGGAGGTCTCTTTGCCCTGCTCATTATCTTTAGGATCTCCTTCTTTAGCAGGTTCTTGAAGCTTCTGATTGTGCACGAGCAACTTCAATTGCAGGCCCAGCTCAAACAATGCTATATGCGCATCAGGCTCCCATCTAACTGATATATTGCTGGCACTAAAGAGAGAGCACGTCGCAATCTCTTTAAGGCCACCAGATCGTTTCACAAACTTTGTATTCTGCATATCAAGCAATGTAACTTTAGTGCCAAGGTTTCTGTCTTCTAAATGTTCTTGAAAAATAGATTTGGCTCTTTCAAGCTCCACTTGTGTCGATTGTTTCTCCTTGTTCATACAAAATTTTAGGTGGAAAATATCAAGGGACACAGAGTACTTCACTTTTTCTAATTCATCTGAAGCTGTAGATATTATATTTGCAGTGCGGGGGGTACCATCAGCTGAAACACTAATCACAATACGACCACCCTGAGATCCATAATTGACCCGTTTCGGGTCAGGAACAACAGCATTTTCCAAGCCCGCCTCTCCAATTATATTTAAAGAGCACTGTTGTAGATTAAATTTTATTTCTTGAATCCCTTTTCCTGATGGCTTGGATGATTTCGTTCCCTGGGTATTTGGTTTCTTACCAGAGACAGAGAAACTCTTCAGGAAACGTTTGAAAGAGAAAGCTGCTGATATCAGGGATGCGAGGCGCCTATAGGTCAAGTATATAGCCATTCCAGGAACATCAACAGAGAGAACTTTTTTACAGTTAAGTCCCTCTTCAGGTGAATCCAAATCTTTCCTGCCCATATCAAAACTGACTTTTGCTATATGAATTAGTGAACTAATGTTTTTTTCAACCCCAAACAGGTCCTTTATGCATTCTTGATGCTCGTCAGACATGTTTAGATTGAATTCAACAATTTCCGTTTGCATTACTGCGCCTGCACTTGATGTATTATTGGAAAAGACATGTAAAGACTGAGAACAAGCCTGCAATATACAGAAGACAAAGGACGATGCATCATATTTCTTTGATAACGAAGTACGATTCATCATAATTAAACAGGAGGATGAAATAACGTGTCTACTACAAAAATATTCCACAGACACCAGCTGACAACCTAGTTATCCATGCTAATACTGATGTAACATTTTTTGACTACTTCGAATAGAAAGGGAAACTCATTGTTAGGAGAAACTAAATGTCTAGAACGCAACATGTCCTTGATTACATGGAAAAGGCAAAGAAATCAGTTCAAGCAAAAGGTCACCAACTCGGTGAGTCCCTTGTAGCTGAGAGATGCAAATTATAGGAAAGAGTTCAAGACCAATAGCTTTACTATGTTGAAGCCAAACTACCATCTTAATCCATAGAGTTTCAGCAGATCTATACTCAGATATTTAAGCATTGTATTCTGGCTAAAACAACAAATAGCTGAAGTAAAATCATGCAAAAACCAAACTCAATTTTTTTGTTTGAGCTTGGATCACTAAATGTTTTGTGTGAAGTAAAGACACAAAAGATTTGAGAAGGAATAAAGAGAAGAATTTCATGTAAGGGACAACGTCTCAAACAAGAGTCAAAGATGTCCATAGGATATCAGAAGTCTTACATGACACAATGGCAAGCCATTCAGATCATAGACCATTATACTCATTTCAGGGGCCGAAATAGTGGCGGTCCACATAATGGCTTTATGATCAGATGACTTTGTTTTTTCACGAGTAGAACTTTCTTCTCGGAGTACCATCTTCTTTTTCTTTGAAGCATGAAGGCGCATCCAAGGATTTAATCTTGTAATTATGAGGTTGCACCGCGTACCTCCAAGCTTAACACCAATTTCAGATCTGATAGGTGAAGCAGGCTGAAAGTAAAATGTTATGTATGATCAAATTGCAGGAGAAGAATTGACATAATTAAGACATACAGAAACAATGAATGCCAAAGGGGAAGCATGAAAAAGATGATATACAGCAAAAGGGGAACATGTCATGGATAGAGCATTAGTTTAACTTATATCCATCCTTATAAATGATGCTGGTGAGGAGCACACATATTGAGGTGAATCCTTAACAAGCACAACATATGTTACAGGAGCAACATGCAAAATCATGCAAACCTTTCAACTCCTGATAAAGAAAATAGAAAGCATGAATAGTAACTAAAACCAGGAATATTGAGGAAAAGAGAGACCCTAACCAACGCCTATATAGCAGCAGTGCCACCTAGACAACTAGACTTCATACAAGAATGAGGCTTTGGCAGTTAGCCACTAAGAAAGCTTCTCCTAAATTCCTACGCTGCTATTTCCCCGCAATAACCATGGAATTGGTAACACATTCATGTGTAATGGTCTCAATTGGTATATAAATTATAGGCATACAATCGTGTATACCCGACAACATTTTCCAAATTTTGATTCTATCTTACCCATTTCGCACATAAATGAAGTCTGCACCCACCTTCTCCATTTCATTTCATATTAAACCATAACTTGAACACTTATAGCACACTCTATATTTAAAACTAATTCCCTTAAATTTCACATACACAAGTTTTTATATTTCCATTACACAAAAGAAAAATTCATTTTTCCTGTTAAATGAAATTGAACAAAAATACATAATATCATGCACTGAATTGGTAGATCCAATAAACTAAAAAGATGGGCAGTTCAAGCATGGTATGTTGGGAAAGGCAAAATCTATTCATCTTAATTACGGTATCAATTTTGAGAACTTCACTGAGGTGAATATAGTATGTCCCAGTTTGCCTTCTCAACAGTGAAAGAAGTAACTCTACAGCGTGATACAATGCTAAATGTACAGCAGTTTGCCAAAAATAAGAAAGCTAAGAAAATTGGTGCAGCTAAAAGCAGGCAGCATTTTACCTCAAGTGGAATATAAACTGAAGCAATGGTTTCAAGTTTTGATATCTCGAGAATTGATGTGCCGGCATCTTTAAGTAGCTACAGCATAGTAAAAAATCAATCTTTAGATAAATACTTGGCAATAGAAATTTTATAGTAAAGAAGAGTTTAAAGGAATTGACCATGCGAACATACATGAATTTCACTGATCTCCAACTGAACATGAAGTTGCGTGCTTTCTTCAACATCTTCAATAGATCGAGTTTTTGAGCCTTTTAGGTGGATGCCCATAATGCTATTCTCAACCATAAAACCCTCTACCCGGTGCACAAACTTCACATCCACTTTGGGTAAAGTGAAGCTAAGCTATCAAACAAAATACAGTAAGTATATCAATCAAATGCAAGCACCACTACCTATATGTGTGCTATTACATAACAAGTATTGGGTATCCCAGTCCATGCAGTATATGTCGATCATGTGTTTTTTACCAAGCATTGCACGAGATGATGCCTAATCCACCTGTCACTCCTATTTCAACTGCTTGACAAAAGCTGTTACCCTAACTGCACCTCTTTTACCTGATATCTACTGTGCCAACTGCACTCAGATCTTGATTTCCATTTAATGTTTCAACTGTGAACAATAATGAAATTTCTTCAAGTGATGGGAAAATAAGTAAGCTTAAAGTGCCTCACATAGGACTCCTCGCCCAAAAAGTTAAAGAGAGAAATTACAGACATAGCAGACCAGTTCTTCTAAAACTACACGAGGAAGAACTAGTCTAGAAAGGAGTTAATTTTCAACTGCATAGGAAAATGCAAATAAGATTTTCAGTCAATATTCTTGATATTCAGGGTTTAACTGAATGTGTCGAATCCAATTAATTGGAGCATGTTTCGCACATAATGGGTATTTAAAGAACAGTATTGTAAATTGGGCCCTGCTAACTGATAAATTACATTTACAATTTATGTATTCTAGTCTAGAATTTCTTGAGATTGTCTGGAAGAAGTAAGAACAATGTTCAACAGCATCATCTCCATGCTATTGAACCTTAATTTTCCAGTCTGTTTTTATTGCTGTTTCTTCCTAGTGGTAATCGACTGCACATACCATCAATTAAGAACCTTGCCTTACAGTAAATTGCTTTCCATGTTGTTGTTCATGCAATGAAACACATGATCTCTATATGAACACTCCTTTTCTATGTTCATCTCATATATGTGACAACGAGTGAGATTTTTGCTTGCATAGTTTGACCCAAGGGCCATTTTCTTCACACTAGGCAGATTGTACTCTTCAACATTAAACTCTTCTACTTCTCAGTCTTAAGTTTTTTCTAATAGTTGATAAAATCCAAGAATTCCTTAACCTGCTCTTGTCCTCCTAGCTACTTGCATTTCTATTCAATGCTAGACAATACTGTTAGAATAGTCATGTAAATAGGAGTAAATAAATAACCCTAATCCAATATATATTAGGAGTAGGACATGTTATGTGTGTATATATATAGGGCTCATTGTAACATATGAATATACATCAATAATATATTTTCTCCCGTGCTTTCTCACATGGTATCAGAGCAACCGTGAGAAATTTATCGTTGTGCGTCATTCCAACGATATCCGGGAAGAAACAACTCAGTCACCGTGCAATTTTCCGGTGACCTAAGTGACTAATTGCGTCAAAGTCACTAATTATCAGTGTTGTGCAAAAACCAACACCACCACAGGGTTCCCAAGGCTCCGGCGACCAAACCCCAGTAAACCCCACCGGAAAACACCCCCTCACGCGCCCTCACGCGCCGGCGATATTCCGGCAAATCTGACCCACGCGCCCCCACGCGCCGGCGCGTGAGCACTGTTTCGGCCATTTTTTGAAAATCTTCCAGTTGGACAGTCGGATCGCCTAGTAATTCCGAGTCTGTCCATACCTTTTTCGTTTGATTCCGACCACTTTGAGTTTTTCCGGCGACTATACTGATTTTTCCGGCAGCTACAGTACTTTTCCGGCAAACACAGTGTTTTCTTCATCTGTTTCAGAGAATTTTCAGTTGATTCTTTTTGTTATTTGGTGATAATCCAACCATGTCTTTGGGAGTCGATGCTTTCGGGTCTAGAAACCCGGGTTCTGGCAGTTCCGGTGTTATGATTACCTCAGAACCTTTAATGGGAGGTTCAAACTACTTAGATTGGGCTTCATCTGTCGAGTTGTGGTGTAAAGGTCAAGGAGTTCAAGATCATTTAACAAATAAGGCTAGCGAAGGTGATGAAAAGGCCAAAACACAGTGGGAGAAGGTCGATGCTCAGTTATGTAGTATCCTGTGGCGATCTATTGATTCCAAGTTGATGCCCTTGTTCCGTCCATTCCAGACATGTTATTTAGTTTGGGAAAAGGCTCGTAATCTATACACTAATGACATATCTCGTTTCTATGATGTAATATCGCGAATGACAAGCTTGAAGAAACAGGAATTAGATATGTCTACTTACTTGGGACAAGTTCAGGCAGTCATGGAAGAATTTGAGACGTTGATGCCAGTTTCTGCTAGTATTGAAAAACAACAAGAGCAACGACAGAAGATGTTTCTAGTTCTTACACTCGCTGGACTCCCTAATGACCTTGATTCAGTACGTGACCAGATTTTGGCTAGTCCAACCGTCCCCTCAGTTGATGAATTATTCTCTCGATTACTTCGCCTTGCTGCAGCACCTAGTCACCCAGTGAGCTCATCACAGACACTTGACTCATCTGTCCTCGTATCCCAATCAGTGGACAATCGGGCATCTCATACTATGGAAAATAGACGAGGAGGAGGTCGTTTTGGAAGATCTAGACCCAAGTGCTCCTATTGTCATAAACTTGGACACACTCGTGATGTATGCTATTCTTTACATGGCCGCCCAACCAAAAATGCTTATGTTGCTCAGACTGAGACTACAGGTAACCAGGGATTTTCTTTATCTGAAGGGGAGTATAATGAGTTCCTTCAGTATCGAGCAAGTAAGCAGACATCTCCACAAGTAGCTTCTGTTGCTCAGACTAATACTTCTGTTGCTGGTAATTCTTTTGCTTGTGTTTCCCAGTCTAGTCCTCCTGGACAATGGGTTGTGGACTCAGCCGCTTCTGATCATATCTCTGGTAATAAATCACTTTTGTCAAATATTGCGTATTCACAGTCTCTTCCCACTGTTACTTTAGCCAATGGGTCTCAAACCAAAGCAAAAGGAGTTGGACAAGCGAATCCCCTACCCTCTGTCACTCTAGATTCCGTTCTCTATGTCCCTGGCTGTCCTTTTAATCTTGCATCTGTTAGTCGTTTGACTCGTGCCCTCCATTGTGGTATATATTTTATTGATGATTCTTTTATTATGCAGGACCGCAGTACAGGGCAGACGATTGGAACAGGACTTGAATCAGAAGGGCTTTACTACCTTAACTCCCTAAAATCCTCCAAGGCATGTCTAGTTACAGATCCTCCGGACCTAATTCACAAACGTTTAGGACATCCAAGCTTATCCAAGCTTCAGAAGATGGTGCCTGGTTTGTCTAGTTTATCCACATTAGAGTGTGAGTCATGTCAGCTCGGGAAACATACCCGAGCCTCCTATCCTCGTAGTATTGAGAGTCACGTAGAGTCTATTTTTTCTTTAGTTCACTCTGATATATGGGGTCCTAGTAGAGTCAGTTCAACCTTGGGATTTCGTTATTTTGTTAGTTTTATTGATGATCATTCAAGATGTACTTGGATTTTCTTAATGAAAGATCGTTCTGAGTTGTTTTCTATATTCCAGAATTTTTGTGCTGAAATTAAAAATCAATTTGGTGTTTCCATTCGCACTTTTCGCAGTGATAATGCCTTAGAATATTTATCCTCTCAATTTCAGCAGTTTATGACTTCTCAAGGAATTATTCATCAGACCTCTTGTCCTTATACCCCTCAGCAAAATGGGGTTGCAGAGAGAAAGAATAGGCACATCATTGAGACTGCTCGCACACTTCTCATTGAATCTCATGTTCCGCTGCGTTTTTGGGGCGATGCAGTTCTCACAGCTTGTTATTTAGTTAATCGGATGCCTTCCTCTCCCATCCAGAATCAGATACCGTATGCAGTATTGTGTCCCCAATCACCCGTATACTCTGTTCCCCCTCGTGTTTTTGGGAGCACTTGTTTCGTTCATAACCTAGCCCCTGGGAAAGATAAGTTAGCTCCTCGTGCTCTCAAGTGTGTCTTCCTTGGTTATTCTCGTGTTCAGAAGGGCTATCGTTGTTACTCACTTGATCTTCGTAGGTACTTTATGTCCTCTGACGTCACATTTTTTGAGTCTAAACCTTTCTTTACCTCTTCTGACCTTTCTGACCCCCTTGATATATCTGAGGTCTTACCTATACCGACCTTTAAGGAGTCTACTATAGCTCCTCCTTCACCTTCCGCCACAGAAGTCTTACCCGAGTCTCCTATAGCTCCTCCTTCACCTTCCGCTATAGAAGTCTTATCCATTCCAGCCGTTGAGGAGTCTAGTGTGGCTCCTCCTAGACTCCCTGCCACAGGAACACCACTTTTGACATATCATCGTCGTCCGCGCCCAGCATCAGGTCCAGCTGATTCACGTCCTGCACCTGACCCTGCTAATACTGCGGACTTGTCTCCTCTTAATCAACCGATTGCACTTCGGAAAGGTATACGGGCCACCCTTAATCCTAATCCCCATTATGTCGGTTTGAGTTATCATCGTTTGTCATCACCCTATTATGCTTTTCTATCTTCTTTGTCCTCTGTTTCCATCCCTAAGTCTACAGGTGAAGCATTGTCTCATCCAGGATGGCGACAGGCTATGATTGACGAGATGTCTGCTTTACATACGAGTGGTACTTGGGAGCTCGTCCCTCTTCCTTCAGGTAAATCTACTGTTGGTTGTCGTTGGGTGTATGCAGTCAAGGTTGGTCCGGATGGTAAGGTTGATCGTCTTAAGGCTCGTCTTGTTGCCAAAGGATATACTCAGATATTTGGGCTCGATTACAGTGATACCTTCTCTCCTGTGGCTAAGATAGCATCAGTCCGCCTTTTTCTATCCATGGCTGCTGTTCGCCATTGGCCCCTCTATCAGCTGGACATTAAGAATGCTTTTTTACACGGTGACCTTGAGGATGAAGTTTATATGGAGCAACCACCTGGGTTTGTTGCTCAGGGGGAGTCTCGTGGCCTTGTATGTCGCTTGCGTCGGTCACTTTATGGTCTAAAGCAGTCTCCTCGAGCCTGGTTTGGTAAGTTCAGCACAGTTATTCGAGAATTTGGCATGATTCAGAGTGAAGCTGATCACTCTGTATTCTATCGGCATTCTGCCTCGAGTCTCTGTATTTATCTGGTGGTCTATGTTGACGACATTGTTATTACCGGCAATGACCAGGATGGTATTACTAAATTGAAGCAACATCTCTTGCAACACTTTCAGACTAAGGATCTGGGCAAACTAAAGTATTTTCTGGGTATTGAGGTCGCTCAGTCTAGCTCAGGTGTTGTGATCTCACAACGAAAGTATGCCTTAGATATTCTTGAAGAGACAGGAATGACAGGTTGTAGACCGGTTGACACTCCGATGGATCCGAATTCTAAACTTATGCCAGGACAGGGGGAGCCTCTTAGCGATCCTGCAAGATATAGACGGTTGGTTGGTAAATTAAATTACCTTACAGTGACAAGACCTGACATTTCCTTTTCTGTGAGTGTTGTGAGTCAGTTTATGGATTCTCCGTGTGATAGTCATTGGGATGCAGTTGTTCGCATTCTTCGGTATATAAAATCAGCTCCAGGCAAAGGTTTATTGTTTGAGGGTCGAGGCCATGAGCAGATCGTTGGATACTCAGATGCTGATTGGGCAGGATCACCTTCTGATAGACGTTCTACGTCTGGATATTGTGTCTTGGTAGGAGGAAATTTGGTGTCCTGGAAGAGCAAGAAACAGAATGTGGTTGCTCGGTCTAGTGCAGAAGCAGAATATCGAGCGATGGCTATGGCGACATGTGAGCTAATTTGGATCAAACAGTTGCTCAAGGAGTTGAAATTTGGTGAGATTAGTCAGATGGGACTTGTGTGTGATAATCAAGCTGCTCTTCATATTGCGTCAAATCCAGTGTTCCATGAGAGAACTAAACACATTGAGATTGACTGTCACTTTGTTAGAGAAAAGATACTCTCGGGAGATATTGCTACAAAGTTTGTGAAGTCGAATGATCAGCTTGCAGATATTTTCACCAAGTCCCTCACTGGTCCTCGTATTAACTACATATGTAACAAGCTCGGTACATATGATTTATATGCACCAGCTTGAGGGGGAGTGTTAGAATAGTCATGTAAATAGGAGTAAATAAATAACCCTAATCCAATATATATTAGGAGTAGGACATGTTATGTGTGTATATATATAGGGCTCATTGTAACATATGAATATACATCAATAATATATTTTCTCCCGTGCTTTCTCACAATACAAATAAAGTGCTCTCCTTTTGAACCCCTAGAATGACACACCCTAGATATTTTAGGGGATGTCATTCTTTTTTCTTAATAAAAAGCATGACATCCCCTACAATTACTGAAATCCCAATAATTCTTTCCCATCCATGTTGAAACCCTTATCTCCCCCATAGAAAATCTATATGTTATCTAGTGGTGGCGGAACCAACTAAGATGCATGTTATCTGACCCGCCTGCAGACATCTTCAATGCCTTCTTCTTTCCCTCTTCTACATCCAAACTTTCTGAAATGCTCCCAGTAATCATCCATCTCATCATGACTGACCAATTCGTACTTCCTCGTAAACTGCATATCCCAACTGAATGTCATCCCCCTTATATCACTATCCAAGCCGCAAGGTAGCAGTAAAATTGTCAATTGTTTGTATTTTGAAGATATTGAGTTTCAGCTCAATTATACAGTTCTCCCATTCCTCCTTCTACCTCTATCCGTCCCACCTTATTAAATTTCCATCTCCTTCCTTCATCAGAAAAAGGGTAGCCATTTGGGTGAAGTAGTTAGTATTTTTTTGGGTGTGGAGGCCAATTGGTTGGAAATGTCATCAGTTGTGCATTGGTCTTCCCTCACACACTGATCCTCCCCCTTTTTGCTTCGCTTGTTCACTTCACTAGTCATTCCTTCAGTATTCTCTATAACCTATCATGGAAGATCATCCAACTTTTGATGGCATATTGTTAGGTTCAGTTAAGCTTTTGGTCTTGGTTTGGATTTTGGTTGGTCAGAGGCTGATTATGTTGTTACACTTAGTCTCGGTTTATGTTTACAATCTGTATCGATTTGTTGTTTTTATAAGTGAACTTGGGTTTGTACTTTTTAAGTGAAATCTTTGGTTATAAGGAACAATCTGAAGTCCTGGGCTTTTCCTAGGAGGTCTCTCACTCACCATGGTACAGTCAAAGGCCTGCTTACTCAACTTCATACTGGATGGCCCCTAAAATTTCAGGCATTCTGTTCTTAAACTCCAAAAATTAACCAATAATTCACTAACTGGTGCACTCATGGTTGTATGTTGATTGGCTTCGTCTCTCCATTGTTCCTAGTCCCCATTTAACCTTTGAGTGCATCGTTCTTTTACATTGGGCTTATCACAATTTCCTGGACCCGCCTTCAACTGTCTGACCCATCTTACCTTTGATTTAAAGTGATCACCCTGTACGCTAGTCCCATATGCAATACGTCTTCGTTCTTGTATATGTTTCTTCTCCGACATATTAGTAACAGCAAAGAATTTCATTTGCAGCTTCTTCCACGGATTCAAATGAGAAGGCTTTCTCCTTCACTGGGAACTCTATTTCTCCTTCACAATTGCATTAAGATTTGATGGATTAGGGTACAGCTCTATCTCTTTTTCCACTGGCGAGCAATGCAATATAAGACTTGCTTAAGATGCGCTTAAGCTCTAAACCTAAGCAAGCACAAATTGTACGCTTCATCTTTGATTATTCGGTGCTTAACATAGTTACCAAAGCATCAAAGAGGATAAATATATATAGTCAAGCACATTAGAAAAGATGAGAATAAGGAAATAGCTGACCTTTTCTGGAAACATAGAGGCATATTTTTCTCTCATAACAGCAAAAGCTGCTGGTTTTTTCTCTGGTTTTTCAGTACTACCAGATTCATTAATCGGCTTTATAGCTACATGTGAAGTATCCGCACTTTTCTTTTTAAGAAGCAGCTCCTCATTCAGATTAACCGAAATTTCACCATTTCTGATATCCACATTCCTAACAACCACTCCTGCTTCCCTAAACGAAAAGAAACAACAACGAGAAGTAAAGAGGCACAGTCAACATCAGACAAAAAGATGAAAAATTGCTTTCACTAAGATCAGATTACATGAACGCATTTGAATAAGTCACAACTGAATGGATCTAGTATGGCAAAGAATAGTAGCAAACAGGTCTGTTGGATGATATACTTCCCGTCTCATCTATAAATGAGAATCGAGAAGAGCTAATTAAGTTGCTCTTTTTAATGCCACAAAACATTGTTGTTTCGAATAGCATAAAACAGAAAGCCGGTTGCTGTTTAAATAGCCGGTAAACTTTTCATCTAGCAAAGTCAAAAAATACGTGTCCCCTTCATGCAGGACATATTTAAGTTAAAAGGTGAAATTTTGTTCACGATGACATTTTCATGCTCACTGTTCAGTGATATAGCAGCTCTAGCTCAAACCTGTTTACGATGAAGTAAGGTTATTTTATTCACAATAACAGCACCAGGCAAGTGCTATTGTTATAGAGCACCAAGCAACTCTAGCTCAAATATTTACATCCACACAATTGTGTTTTTGTTTGATTTCAGATATCTACTATCAATCCAATTCCAAAAAGTTGTGGAACTTCTATCTTACTGCCTTCTGTTTTATTTCTTGATTGACAAGCTACCATCCTAGTATTCCTATGATTGGGGTTTTTCAATGTATCATTTTCCTATATATAAATATAGGTGCTACATCTTTATAAACAGCAAGTTCTCTTCTCCTCAATGAAATTCGTCTCTGTACTTCACGATTTATCAAAGAACTTCTATAGTTTTGCATAATCAGCCCCTTTTGACATATCCATGTTTTCCATCAAACAAGATGACATGATCTAAGAAAGTTCCTTCTGCTCAACCTGTGTAAGCTCAACATGCTCTTTATCTCAAAATCTTATTGTAGTTAGATAAGGAAAGGGAGCTGTAAAACTATCACCTCAACATGTATTGCATATCAAATAGCTGTTTTCTTAATATATAAGCTGGGACTACTCGTTCTTCACATATGGACAATTTTTTGAAGGTTTAATTGGACAAAATGACTTGCAGAAATTAAAGAAAGCTCTAGTTTAGATATTTGTGTTACTTTTGTACAGCATATTGAGAGGTACAATTACTTAGGTAATATAAGGCATCTTATGCTCTTGTGGAGGAGAATTATTTTCCATCTTTTGGAAATTTAGCTGTATGAGATGCTTGAGGGCTTCTACTTCCAAAGAAAACTAAACAAATTTGGTGCACATATTAAGCTTATAAGTTATAACCTTTAAAATTTCCTAAGTAAAGAAAAAAGCAAGAAAATGTAGAAGTAGTTGAGCCAACTGATTATCTTAGAAAAGGTTCTCGTGTTTAAAGCAACAAAGGTAATGAGACGGCCCGAGCTGTTAAAAAGTTGTAGGAAGAAAATAATGGCATGGACAGTAACGGCACTCCGAAAGCTTAGATTCATATCTAACACAACCAGAAAGTATATTACTATGTATGGGCTACAAGAGAAGTAACTAGGATTTGAATGACCAGAGAGGTCCCATAAATTGTCAGTTACTGAATAAATTAAACTACATAATGAATTCTTCTTTAAAATGAAACAATTGAAAAAGGTAATACCTATCATGGCCAAACTCACACAAGAGAGAAACTTCCTCACAACTGAAAGGGGCAGAGGTCCTTTCCGTCATGGTTAGTATTGCACTGTTGGCAGGAAAAGATCCGCTGTGCATTGATGATTGACCAGAACTGATTTGTGATTCACATAAGTGAACAAGAATAGAAGTAACGTGCAACTTGACAGACAAGGCTGGCTC
The DNA here is from genome assembly GCF_001879085.1 of Nicotiana attenuata. Classification (NCBI taxonomy): domain Eukaryota; kingdom Viridiplantae; phylum Streptophyta; class Magnoliopsida; order Solanales; family Solanaceae; genus Nicotiana; species Nicotiana attenuata. The sequence goes on from NW_017671248.1 coordinate 207,583, forward strand.
TGATCCACTATCTTTAGATATATCAAGTGTCATTCCTTTAACTTCCAAACCAGCTTTTGGTGTCTACAAAATTTAAAGAGACAATCAACATGCATAAGAAACATGATACATGAGGGGAAAAAAAGCTACCGAAATAAACAAGAACATAAGCATCACAAAGGAAAACAATAACATGTGTTTTAGAACAAATTAGGAACAAAAAGATGTCACATTAAGAACAACTTTATCTAGCGATCATTGCATTAACATACTACAGTATGGCTATAGGTCATTGCAGGACAGAAACTAATTTCGTACAATTCCTTCACTCTATGGCTAGTGAATTTCCATCCAGATAAAGCTTTACTGATATTACCCAATACCACTAACTAATGGAGTACTCCTGATTATTCTCTTCTTGGTAGTGCTTTTTAATGATCTGTATCCAAAAGTATAAGAAGAGTCTATAATATTTTTTCCAGTTTCCCATATATAACTTTAAAAAGAAATATAAGAACACGTTTTATCTTTTGATAGGTTATATAACTAAATTAAAAGCACTCAAAGGGGAACCTATGCACGGCAGAGTATACCAATAAAAATAGAATATCCAAACCTCAAAAATATCTATCCCCCCAAATACCTTAGAGTAGTGATTACAACTAATTAACCCCTTCAAAAAATTACACTCCACTCATTGAGGTTTTCGTCATTTTCCTTTCTTGATATACTAAGCATGTCGTTCACACCAACTCCAAGCTCTTTTGGCTCCATTTGTTCTTTGTTTGTTCCCTTTTGTTCTTGCCTGCACTCTTAAAGCTACTTCCTTGCCAGCTTTTCTCAATGTACACCGTCTGAACATTTACCTTCACTTCATATCGTCCCACTATAACCCCAAAAAGTGCCCAAAGTCTTATAATGCTGCCCTTCTAAATCTGGTCCGGCCACGTCCGCCAAGAACATGTTACAATGGAATTTGTACAAATGGTTAGATATTATCTATTAAGATGCAGATTCCTTTATTCTGATTAATTTAGTAGGATCTCTAGTTTCACATTTATTGCGAAATCAGTTAAAACAAGAATCAATATGTTCCCATCAGTCAATCATATACTTCAACTGATTTCCTTTGTTTTTTTAAATAATGATGCTGCCCAGGCCATCTTTCGCACACTCAACTATTCCACTGGGTACCTGCTACCTCCTACCAGCACAGGTACCGGGTAATTCTGCCCACCAAGGCTTAGGCATATGGAAAAAAATCGCCTACTTTTTGTCCACACTACGATTTGAACCTTGATCTCCAAGGTATACTTCAACTGGTTTCTTGTAAGCATTAACCTACAATTCAAATCCTTCTATGTATAAGTTGAACAAACTCGGAGGTAGTTCACTGTACAAGCAAAAGCAATTAAATTCCTTGTTTAGTTATTTCCGCTCACAATGAAGTAAGAATCTCAGTGAATCAAAAAATTATTCAAATATGTTTTTGTAACAAAAATCTTCAGCATGCACAATTACAAACAGTAAAAAAACTTGACAAAAAAGATAAATAAAGCAACATCCGTAAGAGAGTCTGGTGTATCAGTACGATGGAAGAACTGGCAAATAATCATAAACACCCAAACGATCAAGTGTAATAATTGGAGCCAGTCTTACCTTAACAACCGTCTCAGTCATAGAAACTGACAAAAACCTGGCTATATTAGCTACAACCATCCACTTCCCTCTACCTAATTTCCGAGATTTACGAGATCTTGCTCTCTTTGAGCTTGTTTTCTTTGAGCTTTTACTTGAAGCCCTCATTACAACTTTTAAACCGCATATTAACAGCTGTAGTTTTGGATCCCTCGAGATCAACCCATCCCCGAGCTTAACCAAGGACTGTCGTATACTGAGTCTGATTTCACTGATGAATATGCTCTCAACAGCACCCTGAAAATTATCAGTTCTAGTGATGAGAACAAAGATTAAAGTAAATCATGACCCAGCATATATAGAACATCTTGCAGGGAATTCTTGCCTTGTCAAGTAAACAATCACAAACTTGCAAATCAATGCCAGAACAGTTAGTTACAGCAACTTAAGAATTCCCTTAAGTGGAGGACCTAGCTAAATCATTATGCACTTCAGACTTTGGTGTAAAAACAACCCCAAGTACGGGAATAACATATATTTCCATAACATTAATTTCTATTCTGGAACTCAAGCACAAAAATGGCAAGAGTAATATTTTAGATTCAGATACCAAATTTTTTTCGAATAAAAGGTAATGCTTGCTAACAAGGACTCTGTTCTAGTCAGTTCATATCCTGCAACTCAAAAGATCTGATGCCAAGAAGGCCAAAGTGTTCTTCCCTAAGTTGCTTGGACTCTTCACTTTCTATGCCGTACCAGTGTCGACACGACGTGGGTGTGGGTGTGGGATCCTTATCGGATTTGGTCAGCCGATTTTGGGCACTTCGACCAAAATCGACGGAGAAATTTGGGACAGATACTACGATTTATGAAATCAAAATAAAAGCTAGGGTGAAATTGAAGAAAATGAAATACCTTGTATATAGAATTTTTTATTGTTACTTGTTAGTACATTTCCTTTTATCTCCTTCTTGGATTCTCCTCTTGATCAATATTTTCTCCTTCTCGGAATACGTTATAAGTTTTTCACATAATGTCTCATAAGTTAGACATATTTTTATAACACTATTTTTAGATATTTGAATTATTTTTAGCCGAATCTCCATACCCATATCCGTATCACGATCCATATCCCTGAATCTTAAAATTTAGATAATGAAGGATCCGACCTCTAGATCCGCACCTGTATCGGACACCTGCACTTGAGTCCGAGCAACTTAGGTTCTTCCACTTTTTTAGTTGATCTAAAACCAAAAAGCTTGCTGGCATGGCCAAAACTAGTTAAAGTGTACAGCACTCTAAGCAATGGATGGTACTTGAGAGAATAAAGACAAACGTAATATCATCATTACAGAAAACAGTTCTCCATAGATTAAGATATTTTCAATGACAATTCTTCGAAGGCACTGGAAATAGACAATACTAATGATTTTTCCAAATGAGAAGGTTTTGCCCACAACCATTCATGATTCAACTCGAGCTATGATCAAAGAAAGTTTCACCTGTAGATTAGCTACATGATCTTTGGCATGTTTTTCCAAGGAGGAGTAGGCACCAAGTGAATATGAGCCATTTTGGAAACATGGTTAACAACACTGTTTCAATCAAGATCTTCACAAGTATGCTATCATGTACTAGCCTAATACAACATAAGTTGAGTTGTCTCCTGTACCTCTACCAATAAACTTGGCTTGCAAAGAGAAAATGCTTTTCCAGGGAAAAGAAAGTAAAATTTCTAACACTGGGGCAAGAATTAAAGCTTTAACATAATCTAAAAGAATAAGAGTCATATTTCAGATCTTAACAGGACAACCATGGTACAGGAAGGAGAAGCTCTATAGGAGTCACATTTACTCCAAGAATCACACTGTTACAGTCAATTTGGATCACAAAAAACTAAAACCTTAAGTCCTAAAAATAATATTAGATATGTTTACAAATCCTATAGTAGTCTTAATCAGGACATTAACCTAAGATGAAAAGTAAAATCACTAATAATCTTGTATATTGTAAAAGCCAAGTGTCAAGACTAACAAATAAACTTCCTATTACTTATTATCTTTTTTTTTTAGAAAAGGTAAAGGTTTATTAACTGAATACCAAGATGGTACCAGAAAAGAGTACAAAACTGCTGGGAATATCCATGCAGTTAAAGGTTGATACTTATTATCTAACCAACTACTTAAGTAGTACATCACCTGTAAAGGTTGACACAAAGCAGTACGTAGTTGGAAAATGTATGCAGAAATTCAAACATAGTCAGCCAAAACAATGACAGAAAACAAAGCAAAAAGTAGTAAATTTAGTCTAGTTAAAAACTGTTCCACGAAACAAAGACAGCATCAGAGACAGTTGATATCACTCCCTTAAAGTTACAGATCAAACTGAAATAGAAAAAAGTTATTAAAAAAAAAAACTACCTTGTTGAACTTCACCGCCACATCTCTCAAGCAATTACATCCTCCCACACGGAATGAAATGGAGGCTTTCATGACCCGGCTTAAAATCCATATAAACAACCTGGAACCAAATCTGAGCAAGAAATGCATAGTGAGCACGCACTAAAAATAATTCAATGAATGAAAAAGGAAAAGGTTATAGAAGAAAAGAAAATTGCTCATGGTTTCAAGATTGACCAAACGAGACGCACAAATGTTTTAGCTAACAAATTTCTCTAGATAGAACTAAACTTTTTTTTAAATCGTTAAGCTCAATAGAACTAGACTGCTTAATGCTCGCAACAAGAAAAATGGAAACTTTTCTGCACTAACACTTTCTCATCACTAGTAAGACTCGATGTTACATATGACCTACAATAAACTTACGATTAATATTTTGCACCAAATAGAAGCAGTGAAGACAAGCATATCACTAAAACAAGCATATCACTAAACACGAGTCTAATCCAATTAAGTTAAGCATTACATTCTACAGAACCACTCTATCAGATCAATATAGAGAAGAGAATTGTGAATGGATTGAAAATCTTTCTTTATCTGCTACATGCACTAGTGTCTAATTTTATTCGAGAAAGAATTAGCACAACCGCTAAAGTTCAACTAATAATGAATAATTCTCCCTCCTTTCATTCTACGTGACAATATAATACTTTGTTTTTTTTTTCAAAAAGAATATGAGTTCGCAGTATTAGGGTCAATCCATTCAATTTTCCATCTTAATACGGACATTAGTTCCTTCATTATACAAAAACAATTTAAATTAGCATAGTTTGAACTAGTGAGAGTACAATAAGTTATATAGTTTTATATTTGAAATATATTTTGCAGTTTTTTCCCCATAAGGCTTTGATTCAGTGATAAAGACACAAGGCGGGATGTGTGCATAGGGCGCACAGAAGTTAGCAGCTTATATTAATCCATAACATCAGTCAGAAGTACAGAAGAAACAGAAGCCTCATTGACAACCCAAACGGGGAAGCTATTGTACCATGAACGTCGTTTACCAGAGAAATAGCAAACTTAGCTAAACTTATGACTACAAGTATAATACTTCCTACTTATATACACAAAAGTATAGGCCGCACAGTTCACCTAACAATTAAGTGAGAGCAAGATAGAGAGCGGGCCCATACTATTGGGTTGCTAACTCAGAAGAGATCTCCGGTTATTAATAAAAAATATCCTCTCCTTTCCAATTTATGTGACGCTATTTACTTATTAATCCATTCCAAAAACGAATTACATTTCTATATTGAAAACAATATAACATTAAACTTCTCATTTTACTCTAGTTGTGAAGCTTTTACAACCACACAAACATTATGGCATGTTTCAAAAGTCTGTCTTTCTTTCTTATACTTCGTACCGAACAAGATAAATGTAACATAAGGAGTATATTTTAAGAATATATGAAAATCCTAGTCAAAGAAAAACCATTTTGGGGGAGTGTCACATAAAATGGAATGCTGAGTGTGGTAATGATTGAAAAAATAGTTTGATAGATAAATAATCTGAGAATGTCCCAAAATTGAAAGAGTGTCATAGAAATGTAAGCGAGAGCGAAGCATTCATTATTCACATGATATAGTAACAATTGCTAAATACTTGAACTGCAATTGACTTACTTGATTATACTCCATAGTATTGCCGAAACAACAAAGAAACCCAACATATACTTCGCAAGAGAAGCAGCCATGGCGGTTGGCAAAAAAATGATTGATATATTGTCTCAATGATTAACCATTTTTCGAAGCTAAAAAAATAAAAAATCAATCCCTATACACTAATTTTCTGCACATCTTCTTCACGTGAAGAGAAAAAAAAACAAAGGAATTTCCAGTTCCCTATGGGGGGACGAGTACTGAAGAAAAATACTGAATAGTGGAGGAGAAATTGACAGAGAAGAGGAAAGAAGCGAGGTAGAAGGAGAATGGGAAATGGTCAAGTAGCGGTAAAGGAGTGATTGTAGGAGAGGGACGTAAAATGAATTGTGTTCGATCCGCCATATTTGCTAAATCAAAGAGCAAACGAGAGAGAGTGCGTAAAACAGAGAGACGCCTGTTCAATTCACTTGGCTTAACATAAGAACCCGTTTAAACTTGCCTCAATTTACAACTTGCTCCACTTATAATTTGATGGATTTAAGTTATATATACATTACATTGAATTTTAAACACGAGACATTTTTTTAAAAATTAAAATAAATTTTTTCTTTTTTAAAATCATGCATTTTTGGAGCCTTTTTAACTCGGATTTGTAAAATGCTTAGTCGAAACTCTATTTTATTCCTGCATACAGTTAGAGTTCTAAATTTTAAACACGTGATGTTTTATTTTTAGGTTGTGTTTGGTACGAAGGAAAATATTTTCCCTTTTCAGAGAATATTTTCTAATTTTTTCATATTTGATTGGCTTAAATATTTTGGAAACTATTTTCCTTATAAACTCATTTTTCTCCAATTTGAGAAAAATATTTTCCTTATCAAGAGAACCAGAGAAGGAAAAATATTTACTAAAACTCTTTCTCAACCTTCTCCACCCTATTCTCCACCCTCACCAACCCACCCCACACCCACCAACCCAACTCCACCCCAAGCCTACCCACCCACCCACTCTCTCCAAAAAGGCTTTTTTTTGAAATTTCAGTTTTTATTTTTCCGTCACCACCCTCCCCTCCCCAAAAAAGAAATGTCTTTTTTTTTACTTTTTTTTTTTGTAATTTCAAATTTCTGTTTTTTCGTTTTTCTACACACCCTCCTGCCCCCTACCCTGCGAAAAAAATATTTTTTAAAGTATATTTTTAGTTTTAATTTTTTTATCTTTTGGTTACATATTCGAAATTTTCCTTAATTTGCATACCAAACACCGGAAAATGAATAAGATTACTACTTGTTTTTCAAGAAAATATTTTCCGTGTCCATTATACCAAACACACCCTTAATTCTTTTTCTGTTTAGATTTGTAAATTTTGGGAAATTTATTTTTCTTGCCAGATTTGTTAACAAGCTCAGCGGAAACTTCGTTCTTCCAACTTTCTACATTACTATAAGCAACTAGTAATCGTATCCGTGCGTGGACAATATTAAAAAAATACTAATTAAGTTAAATTATGATCGGGCTTGTTTGAACATATTAGATCGTTTTTAATAAAATTTCAATTATCATCTTATTTGTCAATACAATATACCCAAAAAAAACCTCTATTAAATTAAAAACACTTATATAGTCATTAAATAACTTTTTGTTCTATATTTTTCTTTATTATATTATCCAATGTTTAGTAATATTACATTGTTAATAGAAATTTTATTATCATATTACTTTGTTTAATATTTTTGCCTGCTCGCTTTCTTTTTGTAATGTAAGAGAAGATATATATTTTATTACTCTTGAAATATTTTTTTATTCTAAATTTTATTATGTTGTTCAATAAATTATCTGAATTTTGATGAATAAAATCTCTATTAAATTAAAGGGACTTATATAGGCATCAAATAACTTTTTTCTTCTATATTTTTCTTTATTATATTATCCAATATTTAGTATTATTACATCGTTGATAGAAATTTTTATTAACATATTACTTTTTATAATNATCTTATATATTTTATTACTCTTGAAATAAATTTTTTTATTTTAAAGTTTATTCTATTATTCAATAATATTGTCTGAATTCTAATGAATAAAATATCTATTAAACTAAAGGGACTTATATAGGTATTGAATAACTTTTTTTTATGTATTTTTTTTTATTATATTATCCAATATTTAGTATAATTGTATTTTTTTATAATTTTTATTAGCATATTACTTTGTTTAATATTTTCGTCTACTACTTATTTTTTAATATAATCTAAAATATATATTTATTACTCTTGAAATATTTTTTTCTTTAAAATTTATTCTATTATTCTCAATAATATTATCTAAATTTTAATGAATAAAATCTCTATTAAATTAGACGGACTTATATAGGCATCGAATAAATTTTTTGTCATGTATTTGTTTTATTATGTTATCCATTATTTGATATTATATCATTGTTAATAGAAATTTTTATTAGCATATTACTTTGTTTAATAGTTTTGTCTGCTACCTTCTTTTTGTAATATAATTGAAGATATATATTTTATTACTCTTGAAATATATTTTCTTTTAAATTTAATTCTATTTTTCTAAATAATATTGACTAAATTTGTAACGACTCGACTAGTCGTTTTGAAATCTAGCACATCGTTCGGCGGTTTGAGGCCACGAGCAGCTACACTTCAAGTATTATGACACGTGGTCGGAATTGAAATTCGGGAGGTTCGTAGTTGGTTTTGAAAGAGAATTCTCATTTCGGAAGCTTAAGTTGTAAGATTCTGACTAAGGTTGGATTTTGAGTAAACGACCTCGGAATCGGGATTTGAAGGTTCCGACAGGTTCGTATGATGATTTTGGACTCGGGTGTATGTCCGAATCCGGTTTTGGATGACCCAGGAGCGTTTCGGCACCAATTGTGGAAGTTAGCATTTTGGAAGAATATCATAATTTTGGGTTGAAGTGCATTTCAATGTTACCGATGTCTGTTTGGGATTTTGAGTCTGAGAATAGTTCCATAGGGTGATTCTGGTGTGTTGGGAGCGCATCCGGAAGTGAATTCGGGGGTCCGTAGGAGGTAGGTCATTTTGGGGTCATTTGGCGAAAGTTAGAAATTTGAAGGTTTTTGAGGAGTTTGACAGGAATTGGACTTTCTGATATGGGGGTCGGCTTCCGATTCCGGAAGTTGGAGTAGGTCCGTAATGTCAAATGTTACTTGTGTGCAAAATTTGAGGTCAATCGGGCGTGATTTGATAGGTTTCGGCATCGAATGTGGAAGTTGGAAGTTCTAAAGTTTATTAAGCTTGAATAGGGGTGTGATTCATGATTTTGATGTTGTTTGATGTGATTTGAGGCCTCTAGCAAGTCCGTGTTATGTTATGGGACTGGTTTGTGTGATTGGACGGGGTCCCAAGGGCCTCGGGTGTGTTTCGGAGGTGTTTGGGTTGTATCGCGCTCTTATTTGATGTTTCGGCGTCGTTTCTTTTTGGACATAAAGGGCAATATATTGAGCAAATGACCTTTGATTTATGATTGTATTGAACCACTAGATCTGTATCGTAATTACGGAGTCGTAGCAACAAGAATCGTCGAATTTCGATGTCGTATGAGAGAGTTATGCCCATTTCCGTGTCGGACAAAATTGCTGATTTTTGGTGCGAAGATTTGTTCTTCGTGAACGTGAGAGAGGTTCCGCGAACGCGAAGAAGGATTTCTGGGTTGACCGGTCAATGCAAAAAATTTCTCTTCGAGAACGAGAAGGTCTCTCGCAAAGGCGATGAAGAAAAATCGCCTGGACAGTGTTTTAAACCGAGAATTTTAGTATTTTGGGCAAATCTTGAGTTCTAGAGCTCCGTTTGAGGTGATTTTCGCAGCGTTGTTCTCGTCTCAACAAGGGAGTAAATATCTGACCTTTATTTTGATATTTCTCCATGATTATTTCTGTTGGTTTCTATTTTTATCCGTGTTTGGATTGTAGAAATTGGGATTTTGAGCACCAAAGTTAAAAAATAGTAATCCTTGATTTGAGGGTCGATTCATGGACGAAATTGGATGAATTTTTGGATATAGACCATATGAGTTATGGGTAGTATTTATTTTCAACAATTGTGGGAATACGGGCACGTGGTCCCGAGGGTTGACTTTATTGACTTTTCGAACGGAGTTGGGAGTTGTTATAAATTGATTTATTATGAGTATTAGAGTATATTTTTATTGTTTGCACACTGCTTGACTAGTTTTGGAGCGACGGACACCGGTTTGAGGTGTTAGAGCGATGTTGGAGCCGGTTATGGAACTTCGGAGCGAGGTAAGTCTCCTTTCTAGCCTTGTAAGAGAGAATTCACCCCACAGGTGAAATGATTCGATTTGTACTTCTATTTGTGGGGCTACGTACGCACGAGGTGACGAGAGTTTGTACGTAGCTACTATTCCTGTTTATGTTCGGGTAGTTTTAGGTTTACACCATGCTTTATGGATACCGTTACTTGATTATATTTGTTAATTGTATTAAATGGAACTAAGTTGAGGATTTTTAAGGATTTAAAAGTTTCATGTTGATTTGTCTTTATTTTGAAAAGAATGAAGAAAGGGTTATGATTTAATGATAAATTTATATTTGACCGCATCGCAAGTATGATCCGCGAGCGGGGAAACTCCTTAAAATTACATTTGACCGCGTCGCATGTATGATTCGCGAGCGGGGTAATTCCTTAAATTTATATTTGACCGCGTCGCATGTATGATTCGCGAGCGGGGTAAATAGATGCATCTATGGTTTGCGCCGTTCGACCCTCCGACAGTGCACTGTTTAATATTATGTTGGATCGGGCCGTACGACCTCAGCATGATTTGCGCATGACTTAATTCACTGTTTTGGAATTTTTGATAATTGATGTGGCCTCATTGGCCGGAGATATAAATTGTTAAAAGATGAAAATAAATTTTGAAATCTCCTATTAATAAAAGAATTATTTTCCTCCTTCATGTTATTGAGTTTACAGTCGCCTTAAAGAAATCCATAATTTATCATATTATCGGTATATTATTGTTGGCCGTAGTAAGTATCGGAGTCGACCTCTCGTCACTACTTCTTCGAGATTAGACTGGATACTTACTGGGTACGCGTTATTTTCGTACTCATACTACACTTGTTGTACATTTTGTTGTACAGGCACATGTACGTCTAGTGGCCTTGTGGGCGCAACGGCGTGGTTGATATGGGGACTTAGGTGAGTTACATCTTATGAGACGATCCGCAGCCAGCAGAGTCTCCTTCAGAGTACTTTCTGTCCAAATTTATATTTTGGACAATTATTGTATTTTATTTTAATTCCTAGTAAATGCTCATGCACTTATGACACTGGGTTCTAGGATGATGATGGGATATTCAGTATTGAAATTGGAAAATATTATTATTATTCTGTAAAGTTCATCTTTTACTAGTTAAGTTGAAGGAAATTTATGATCTCAAAAATAAAAAAATGAGAATTAACTAACTATTTAGTGTTGGCTTGCCTGACAGTGGTGTCCGGCGCCATCACGACCTTTAATGGATTTTGGATCGTGATAACATGGTATCAGAGCACTAGGTTCACTTAGGTCTCACGAGTCATGATCGAGTCTAGTGGAGTCTTGCGGATCGGTATGGAGATGTCTGTACTTATCTTCGAGAGGCTACAGGGCTATTAGGAGCACTCCCCTTCTTGATTCCTCATCGGGCGATTTGATTCCTTTGAGGCTTATGCCTTTGTTTCTATCCTATTCAATCCTATGCAACGCGAAACGCTTGTTATAAATCGGGAATTGAGGAATTGTAATTGTACTACAGATGTGGTTCAGGATGTTTCTCCCTGCGTATTTGATTGGGCTATTGTCGTCGCCTTATGGAAGGTCGTTCTATCATTTCAGCTCAGTATCAGTATTACCTAAAGTTTTGAGATTTGGCATTGATTGTTATGACGAGTTGTGCGTTGCTATCGCACAGTGTTTGTGTAATGGTAGGATGCTTGTCTAGGCGTCGAGGCAGTGAATGACCTGAAAAGAGGTTTTACACTGTGCATGATTTAGTGATTCAGTATTCAATTTCCGTAGAGGAAAGGCAATCGGACTAGAAATGTTCAGACTTTGGTTGATGGAGTAACGAGGCTTGGTATTTTTGAGCGTGGTAGAGTTCTCACTTGTGATGTGGTATCATCGTCCTTGTTGAATGCGTTAAGGTTCGCCAATGTTATGGCCTTCTTCAATTTGCCTTTGGGGCATGGTATTGTGAAACGGTGCCTGAGATGCTGTTGTCAAAGATAACAGAGTGTGGCAATTTTGGAATCGAATTGGTACTTCTAGTATTGAAGGGTCGAGAAAGATGATCTTATAAGAGGCTTAGAGTTGGTAGCGGCTCATTTGTTCGGGTGTTACGGAGACGGATTCAGATTTGGGGCAACAATTGGGCGACGAAGGACAAGGAAGGACACGTGGGAGGTGTTTTGCGGTGGTTGAATTTTTAGAAGGTCAAGTGTGAAAAGTAGAAGTCGAGGAGTTACTTAAAGGAGAGGGTTGAACCAAAGTGGGAGAGTGGCAGAGTAACATATGAGTTCTGTGGTAGGATGGTCACACGCCTTGAGGATAGTCTGGAGCCATTTGGAAAATTCATGGTGGACAGCGACTAGGTCCACGGATTTTTATTTGGGTGGAACATGACTTCGAGGTTGGAATGCGTTGTTGGACTTTTAGCTAATGCCAATGGGGAAGAATGAACCTCGGTGGGTCTCAAGGTTATGTAATTGTAGCTTCAAGCTAAGTGGGAGAGCCCCACCGTTTATGATTGGACTGCATGGTTGTCTACCTATGTGGTTTCTGGTTATCGGTGTATTGGTAGGTTATTACGACTAAGGAAAAATAAAAAACATTAGTAGCAATTTGAGCAAAGGATTTGAGGAATATGTGCTATCTTGTCCTTATCGGTTTATGTTCAGGTTTTGGGAAGATTCAGGATTTATGCTTCGTGTAGAGGTCATTTACAAGAAAGGTGATTCAGCCGGGTGCTTCTTTGAGAGAATGTTCATGTGCTAGCAAAGCCTTGGGGGTTTGATTATATTCTGGACCAAGTCAGAGTGGGTGACTCTCAACAACGGCCCTAGCGGATTCAAAGGTTAAAGTGTGGTGCCTAAGGACTTCGAGTCCGTGGTATGGTTAAGTATCGAGCTTTTAAGCGGATTATGAAAGGGGCTTGGAGTGTTCTATGTTATCTTTAGTCTGCGATATAGTATTGGAGGAATGGGAGAAAATAACTTCGGATTCATAGAAGAAATTATCAGAATTGGTATACCAGTTGAAGACACGATGCGCACAAGGACGGTATGAAATGGTTCGTGGGTTTTGAGACGACGTGGTCTCTTGAAATCAGGTCACTCAGGACGAGTGCGGAGTTGGGTTCGTGATGTTTTAAATGGGGCTGTTATTATTCCTAAGTCAAGCCCAGAGTAAATTAGAAAAAGTCGAATTAGTTAGAAATGGTGAATTGGCACGATGGTGGAAATGATCAGTTCCTTCAGCGTGATAAGTTATACATGTGCTTGATGGCGGTGCGTGCGATGCTTGACGGGCGTCGTAATTGATTTTATGTAAAGACATTTGAGTGTTATAGCCTGTTATGTGTAAATGGACCCTGGAAGGGTTATGGTGGTTTAGATCACGACTCGAGGTTGTATTTTATGCGGTTATAGGATTCCAATTACGTGTTGCAATGGTTCTCTTGAAATGAGTTAAGTAAAAGGTTTATATATGATGAAGTGTTTACCCTATTAGTGGTTTAGGAGTTATGATGGAATTCTTGTACTCTTGCGTATTGACATGATTAAGTGCATCAAGTAGCATGGGGTTTGGAAGTTGAGGATCAAGGTCGCAGTTTGGTGTCGACAAGAATGTCACCAACTTGGATGAGCAGGGAAAAATGATTCAGATGGTTAGAGTAACTGGTGTTGTCTTTAGCGTCACCTGAGATCGGTGTCTTGTGTAAGAGGCTTTGAGTACTGATTTCGGATTTTTGATTTGCTTTACAGCATTAGTGCGGCCAGTGGTATGGATGTGCAGACTTGTTACCTGGTGCGGAAGGTCGTGGGAGCGTGTCCCATGGGAAGATGGTATAAGTGTGACATGTAGTCACTTGATTGATCGAAGATTGGAACCAAGTATGGAGATTGTGGTACTATCGTTCATGTGAGAATTTATGCTTGAAGAGCGCTCAGTTCATTTGGTTGTGGAGCGTGGAAATTAGTTCCGGATCGACGGTTGTCCTTGTGTGTCATGGGAAGAAGGGTTATTGTGGATCCTTGAAAGGTTACTAGCCTAGTGCGGTACGATCAGAATCGGCTTGAGGTCTGTGGATGGATCTAAATGTAAACGTGGGCTCTATATCAGGCTGGATGTATTCATTTCAGCATAGCGCTCCTTATGGAGGAGTATTCGGATGTTGGATGTTATTTCGTCGTCGGCTTTTTCGTGTAATGTTATATTATGCCGTGTGAGTTGTGAAACGGCTTGATAAATTTCATCTGTGTTGAGGTTCCGCGTAGCGATGGTGTTATATGAGCAGGATGGTGTGAGCACATGATTTTTGCCCTACATGAGTTACTCCCATAAATTAAAACAAAATATCTAGTCATTATTTTTAATTTTGTTAATTTTTGTGGCATTTTCGGCTAATTGCTTGCATTTGTCTGTGCATTTTAAGTCATCTGAAAAATACAAAAATATCTTGCATTTTTGCATTTAGGATTTAACTTTGCATTTTAGGATTAATTGGAAAATCAATTGTTTTATAAAATGGAAAAATCACAAAAATAGTTTACTTTACACTTTTAATTTTAATTTTGATTTTTTCAAGTAGTTTTTCTTTTAATTAATGTTGATAATTAATATTTAGGTTTAATTAGTGTTTTTGATAAGGTTGATTAGGTTCTAAGATGTAAGTTTAGATTTTTATTTAGGAAGAAATTTTTTGGGATTAAAAGAAATTAGAAAATAGAAAAAGAAAAAAACAAAGAAAGAAAGCAAGAGGAAATTAGAATTATTAGTCTTTGAGTTCAGCTTTTGGGCCAATTCTTTCAAGACCAAGCCAGGCCCGAGTCTTTTCTTCCCCTAAGACCCGGTTAAGCCCAGCCAGTTTCACTTTCTTTACCCTGTCCAGCTTCTTTAATACCAAAACGCGGTCGTTTAGAGTTCAAATTCGGATTTAACCTGAGCCCTTCGTATTATCCCCATCCAACGGCCCAGGAGGTTTCATCATCTGTGTATAATATTTTCTGGAAGTCTCAAAGACCAGACATTCTTCACTTCATCTCCTTCATATCATAAAACCTAACTCGCCGCCCTCTTCACCCGCCGGCGGCGCCGTCTCAATTTAGTCTCAAAGCTGCACCCCAGAACCCTCCTCACCCCTTCATCACAAATCCTAAACAAGTTGCCTTCGAAGCCTAACCAAACTCTTCGAATCTCATACCAAAGTTCAAGATCTTATGACTTTCGGAGTTCAAATACGAATCAGGATTCGTGGTGGCCAGTTTTCTTTCTGGAAAGCTTTGGCTAGTTCGAATCTTGGTTCGATTTTGAGAGGTTTACCTGTTCTGGCCGGTTCCCGTGCTCTCGCTTAGAGGTTGTTCGTTTAGATTTCATGGCTTCCCAGCTTTGTTCTGGTTAGTTTTCATTCCTCCTGTTCTTTCTTTTGTTGTTTTCTTTTGTTTTGTTTATTTGCTTCTAATGATTCATCCCTTTTCTTTAGTCGTTAGTTGATTGGGTGCATGATTAGATTTAGGTCATTTTGTTAGCATAATAGAGTAGTCAGTGTGTTTCTGCTAATCTCTTAGTTTCATGTATTGCTGGCGGTTTCACTGGTCTTCTTTTTATATCCGGTTAATTTCTTTGGATGCTCGAACTTTGGGCTTACTCGTTTGTGACCTATGGTCATTTGAACCACAATTTGGGCTTCAAGGGTAAAAGGCCCCAAAGCTGCCGAACAATAGCCCAAATTTTGGGGTCAGGTTTAGCCCATTTGATCATTGAGTAATTAAGAGACATTTGGGAGGGTAGTTTAGGAAGTTTATACTAGGAATATTGCAGTAACAGAATAAGAAGCCCCTAGAAGTTTCTAGGTTGGGGTTTGAGTTGCAATTCCTGATTCTTTATAGTATTACTTGGGTAGCAAGTCAGGGATTTAGGGGTAACTTAGTTAAAATAAAAGTTCAAAAGGGGTAAAGGGTAAAAAACTGATTCTGAAGTTTGCCCTACCCAATTGCCTATAAAGGCATTAGGGACTTGCCTTGTAAGTCAGAGATTTTGGAGAATTGAAATCCTGAAAATCACCAGGCGGCAGAAATCTAGGGAGAAAAACACTGTTCCATTAGAGTTTTGCCTTGAATTTTAAGTTGTTCTTCACTCACAATACAAATTTCAAATCCTTCGAATGAAAATGACTTGATCTTGTGTTGGAAAGCTTTAGGTTCAGGCTGTGTTAAAAGAGAGTCACTGTTTCAGTGAGATTCATTGAGGTTTTCTTAAGTTTTCTTATTCCTGAAGCATCTTTGGTCTATTTAAGGTTTAGGAAAATGGTTTGAACTTGGTTTCGAGGTTTTCTTTTGATTTCTGGGTTGCATTCGAGCGAGACTGTTTTGGTAGACTGTTTGAAGCATTTTTGGTTTCAAAACTGATTCATTGGGGTCAATTTGCTGCTGATCTTATTGATCTCTGCCTCTGCTGTTGCTCACTTTTAGCCTCCCTTTTCTCTTAATCTTCAGGTACACATTTCTGCACATCCTTAATGTAAAGTTGGATTCGGAAATTGGAAATGGAAGTCGAGAGATGTGATAGCATCTGTGTTCGAAGTTATACTTTGTTGTGCTTCTTCGCAATCTATGCTCCCTGTTTTGAATATGTAATTAGAAGTTGACATTTAACACATCATAGGCTATTTTGCTAGAATGGATAGAATAGTTGAATTATAATTATTAGGTGTTGCTTATTTTACTTTTAGATTTGGACAGAAAGGACATTATTATCAAATTTAAACTTGGCTCATATACGTGACCATTCAATTGCAGTGGTCACTTGAATAGATGTTGGGGTCTGCTTTAAAATTCAGTCGTTGAAGTTAATTCCAAATTTAGTTCAGCTTCTTTTCTCTCCTGTCTTTAAGATCTGAATTTAGTCTTTATCCCTGTGTATTGGACTCGAGGAGATTACTGTGACTCGTTAGTGGAATGGCTATGTAATGATTATTTGAAAATTTTCAATTAATTAATGTTTTTAAATTGTGCTAATGAAAAGCCCGGTGGTTTGTATTCCCTTGCTCATTGCATGTTTAAGAAGGTCTCTACTGCTATTTAGAGCCCAAGGCTCCTGATGCTCATAAGGGTTTGTATTGTCCAATACTCGAACTCGAGTCATGCTTTGTATCGGCCCCGGTGTTGATTTCCTGAATTTGTATCACCACAAGTATTCGTTTTCATCGTGGAGATTCGATACCGAGTCTCTGGCGCAAGAGCAGTGGATCTAGTAGCTCGAGCTCGCCCTTAGGTCCAAATGGGACCATCCTCTTCCAATGGAGCCTGGGCCGCATCTTTTCTTTGGACTATTTGGCATCGCTTAAGCTGGGTCGAATTCCTTCCTCAAGAAGTAATATTTAATTGCCCATCATGTAAGTTATTTCTTAGTTAGACTGAACGAACCTCTAGGTACACTTAGTGTAAACAACCAATTCCCCAGGGTAGGAGGTGAGCCGTAATTAGATGAATCACATATGGCCCTCGTGAATTAATTTAGAGATGCTTTAATTAGGATAAATCGAGGTGCGCCGCGCCAAATAAAATAACAAATTGCGTGGCCCTCATTAATTATATCTGCTAAAATATTTAGAATTCAGGGCGTGCCATTTAGCAAATTTTCATGACCCCCCCCCCCCCGCAAAGTTAATAACACGTTAGTCGCTTTAGGTGCGTTCTTTAATAATTTTACCTTCCTAAACTCGGGTGCGCATTTCATGTGACCCAAATTCAAATCCCAAAACGTTGAATAAAAATGTGTCGAAGATTCGGGTGCATTTCATGTGACGTGATCCAAAGACACGTTTTTAAACGACGTTCACCTTCTTAATTTTTTTTAATTAAAAGCGGTTAAAGAATTCTAAAATTGCATAGTAGGATAACATGTATTAAAATCAGACTTTAGCCAAATATAGCAGTTGAGCGACCGTGCTAGAACCACGGAACTCGGGAGTGTCTAACCCCTTCTCCCGGGTTAACAGAATTCCTTACCCGGATTTCTGGTTCGCGACAGTTAAACAAAGTCAAACCCTTTCCTCGATTCGGGATTCAAACCGGTGACTTGGAACACCATAAATCTCCCAAGTGGCGACTCTGAATCTCTTAATAAACGAATCCCGTTTTGATTGTCCTTTAATTGGAAAAACTCCTTTTATTATACCCTTTACGGGGTGTAGTAGCGAAAAGGAGGTGTGACAGCTCTGGCGACTCTGCTGGGGACAAGAACCCAGAATTTCGGTTCAGGGTTCAAGAATTCGAGCTCAGTTAAATTGTTATATTTGGCTTTATCTGATTTTTCTACATGTCCCATGCTATATGTGCTAAATGTTTTACCGCTTTGATATTTGTTGAATAGTATATAAACTGTCGCGAATCCCTTCCTCTCTCTGAGTCTTCTACATCATGGATAAGGGTGCACTTCGTGTAACTTCTCTTCTGTTTAGAGTCTTTCCCAATTTTGAACGAGGTTTGGATAAGTTGCTAAGCCGGCGAAGCTTCTGTATCCCCGGTACGCTGCCTCCCCCTCGGTCCGAGTTGTCCGCTCGGGTAAGCCAGGTCTAGACCAATAAACCTAGGGTTTAAACCTAGAAGAACAAAACCTCATGCCGGATCCCCAGTAGGAATGTTTGTTTGCATCATGTGCATTTGACTTAGGGGACTCAACACAGGGGTTGGGTCCGTCTAGGACAGGTGACCTGAAATGAAAAGACCATCCTGATGCATCTTACGTGCTACTTGCGCATTTATTTGCTCGGCTTTGCATGTTGACCGGCTTGTATGTAATGAGAGAAAATGAAAAAGGTAATAACAGTGTTAGGGATAAGTGAGGGTAACCGCTAGTTTTGAAAAACCAATGCCCAAATAGTACCGAAATGCTGCCGGATTTTTGAAAAATGAAAATGGAAATATTTGAAAAAAAAAGAGATTATTCAAAAACAAATATTAGGTTTTGACAAAACTGACCGAACTACGCTGGTTTGATTCTCACCGGATGTGAGATACGTAGGCAACCCTCATCGGGTCCAACCACCCTTTTTCAAAAATAGCCAAAAATACCAAGACTTTAACTTTTTGTCAAAATAAGTCGGGTGCCGCCATTCTTGTTTAAAATAAGCCGAATGTCCCCAAAAGGGCGCCGGAAGGCTGTTTTTGCAAGAACAGCCACCCTGAGTTATTTTTAAATGGTTTGTGGGCACAGCCTTAAAATCTCCCTCCCGGAAGTGCTGAGAGGCCGTATTTGCAAAACCAAGTCTTTTCTTTCTTAAATAAATTTTTTGAAAAAATAGCCACTTTTATTTTAAGTCATAATAAGTCAGCTTTCTTTAAATAGTCACACTTTTCCTTAGAACTCCTTGTCCAGGATGACCCAGTTGACATTGAAACCTTCTCAGTCTTGCGCAGGCCCGTGGCGATGCCGAGTGATGCCCCGCGGGCCCCAGGATGTGAAGCTATGATGTACTCCTGATCTAGGTTTTAATCATCAAGTCTATATTTTGTTATTTCGAGTCTGTTTTGTAGTATCCTTTTTCAGAAAACAAATAACCTAGTAACTTTGTAATTGGAGAAATCCCAAAAAGCGGGAAAGGCAAGAAACATACAATGGAACACAAGAGGGAAGAGCGAGAGGTTAAAGCAAAAAACAGGTTTAACAAATAAAGGAAAAGAAAGCCGGGATGACGCATGCAACCAAGCGAAGTCATAATAGAAATGGTTAACTGCTTAGGTGCATTCATTCCCCAAATGTGCGGTTGTCTATCTGTTAACGCTCTAACCGCTAACAAAGTCGTTGATGATGAGTCCAGGCAGGTGGTTAAGTTGACTGGCATTCTGGAAACCCATTCCTACAACACCCACTCTAAGGATAAGACAAACATGGTCAACCGGGAGTTAGAAGCAAGCATTGTCGACCCGTTTAGGGAGGAGGAAGTAGTGGACGTTAATGCAATGAAGGAGGAGATGTATAAACTAAAGCAGCAAATGGCCAAGATGTACCAGGCCTGGTCAAAGGGACACCCACCACCAGCCTATCCTGCTAACCCTGCCTACATCCCACCGTTAGCGCAGCCACAAGATCCTCCCACAGTGAACTCATCCCCGGCTTTCCCTACTTACCAGCAGTACTACAGAACCACCTCTCAAACACCACCACCTCCACCACCCAAACAAATCCCATGCCCTCCACCACCAACTACTCCTGTGTTTGTAGCTCCCCCACCTGTCGCATTACACAGGTCCTCTAGTGAACCCTTGTTTCAAACCCACGAAAACCACTATTACCCACCCGAACCCACCTTCAAACCACCAGAACCATGTTCTTACACTCCCCGTCTTGATCTCTTAACTGAAGAAGAAAAGCCTCCCAAAAACCCTGAGCAGGAGGAGATGATACGAAAGGTCAAGAGTTTAGAACAGTCGTTCAGAAATATGCAGGGTCTCGGAGGTCAAGTGAGCGTGGCCTACAAAGATTTGTGCTTGTTTCCCGATGTCCAGTTACCTGTGGGATTCAAGTTACCCAAGTTTGATATGTATGACGGACACGGTGATCCGGTGGCACATCTAAGGGGATTCTGCAGCAAGATGAGAGGAGATGGGGGAAGGGACGAGTTATTAATGGCATACTTCAGTCAAAGTCTAAGTGGTGCGGCCTTGGAATGGTACACTTGACAGGATCACACTCGATGGTACACTTGGGATGATTTGTCCCAGGCGTTTGCATGCCACTTTCAGTATAATCTCGAAATTGTCCCGGACCGTCTGTCACTGACTAAAATTGACAAAAAGCCCGGGGAAAGCTTCAGAGAGTACGGTTTTTGGTAGAGAGAACAAGCGGCAAGAGTCGATCCTCCAATGAAAGAAAGCGAGATGGTTGATTACTTTTTACAGGCTTTGGAGCCCACCTATTATGGTCACTTGGTGTCGGCAGTGGGAAAATCTTTCAACGAAGTAGTGAAAATGGGAAGTATGGTGGAGGAGGGGCTTAAATCCAACAAAATCATGAGCTATTCCGCGATCAAGGCAACTACCCAGGCTATCCAGAGCGGCACTGGAGGGGTAGTGGGAAAGAAAAAGAAAGAAGATGTGGCAGTAGTTGAATCAAGAGCTTGGTCCAAGGGCCCATCACCATATTACAACCAACCTCAACCCCATCCCCAAACCTACCCCCACACTCCATATAGCCCACCACAACACTATCCCCACTTCCCTGTCCACCATGCCCAAACATACCCCCAACATCCTACCCATGCACAATGGCGCGCACCCACCCCACAAAATGCTTACCCAATTCAAAACACCTACCCACCCCCAAGAGCCTACAAGAATCCCCCTGGAGCAGGTTTGCGGGCCAACCAAAATGTCAAGCATGAGGTGGCACAGAAGCAGGAAACTTTCACCCCCTTGGGAGAGTCATATGCAAACTTGTTTGAGAAACTAAAGCAATATAACCTGATTTCACCCATTCCTCTGAATCATGTGGACAAGCGTGCAAGAGGCTTTGACCCTTCTAAAAGGCGTGAATACCATTCCAATGTCCAGGGGCACGATGTCGAAAGTTGCCGGGATTTGAAAAGAGAGATAGAAAGAATGATTCAGGAAGGGATAATTGCGGTCCAGGACAGTGCCACCCAGAACATTGCACAGAAGCCTTTACCTGAACATGATGATGCACATTTTGTGGGGAAGATCCACGGTGACAGGGAGTATGAGAACCCTCTCGGAAACTTGTTGAATGAAGTCAATAATATTGAAATTGGTGAAGGTTCCAGCAATATTGATGCGAAACTCAGTGGTTAAGATGTCATGCTTGGTAATTGGGAAGACGCTCCATTTCTTGGTCAGCCGGAGTGGAGTTTTGGTGGTTTATTTTGTTGTCATTTCTGTTGTCCGGGTTATTTCAGGGTTGTAATCCGGATATTGTCTTGTGACTCAAACCCTTCTATCTTTTCACTTTGCCTTGTTTGTTTAGACGTAATAGCTTGTTTAGTGCTGTCTAGGTTTGTTTGCTTGTTTTGTTGTTTAAACCCTTTTACCGTCAGTCTAAGGCGATTCTCTGTTTCCTGCCATTTCTAGTCATTTTATTTAGTTTTCTTCTCCTTTTACAATTCTTTTCATGCTGGGTCTGGTGACATGACATGCACGCATAATTCTCAGCCTGGTTTTTTTAAAAGTCAGTTTAGTAATGAAGCAATGAAACAATATTGAAGATGTAAGGACATTCGAGGGAAATACGTAAGGGCATTTTGAGATCACTTCGAGCCCAAATTGTGTGGAACTGGGGCAGATGGAACATAAAGAAATACTGTTAAAATGCATCATGCCACATCGGTTTGAAACCAAAGGCAAGTTTGCCCCAAGTCTACAGGGGTCGTTCGTGGTACCGAGATTGTTGTCCAATGGTGCTGGGTAATTGACAAATGTAGAAGGCAAATGTGTGGATATGGTTAGGAATTCTGGTGCAATCAAAAGATGTTACGTATGTTTTCCTCATGTTTGTTTAATTGTGTAGTTTGTACTTGGCATGTTTTGGAGATTGGAATGACGAAGGCATTTTGTTCTGCTATCCAAACACTTTATCCTTTGTTACCCCTTTGAGCCTCGGTTATTTTCTTGCATACCCCTCTTTCGGAATCAATAATAAAACTCGTAAGCCCGAGCAGGAAAAGTAAGTGGAGAAACAAGAGAAAAACAGTGAAAAATAAAAAAGAAGAGAAAAGAAAAGAAAAGAAAAGAAAAAAGAAGAGAAAAGAAAAGAAAAGGAAAAAAAGAAGAGAAAAGAAAAAGAAAAGAAAAGAAAAGAGAAGGAAAAGAAAAGAAATGAAAAGAAAGAAAAGAAAAGTGAAAGAAAAGGAAAGATCGCAACAA
>NW_017671248.1:230453-237084 GCF_001879085.1 Nicotiana attenuata
ACAAAGTAAATTCTATGACCATTGAACTAGATCTTGACTTGATTCCAAAAGATACGTAGGCAGCCTCTTCTCTTCTGCAGCGGACGTTTCAGTCACACCAAATAAAATCCAAAAGTCCGCCTAGAATAGCCAAATAGGGCAAAAGTTGTTGGTTGTTGCTTGAGAACATCTGATTTCGAAGTTGTAAATCTTTTGAGCCTTTGTGAATTAGTTTTGATCCTTTATACCTTTTTCTTCCTAACCCTTCAAAACGCCTGCATTTAGGTCCAAAGATAGAACCTCTAATCAATCTTCGAGAGATGCCAGAGTCACAGTTGATAGAGTGGACCATAAATCAGGGAGGAACACTCCGATCCAAACAAGGAAACATGAAGAAACGAGACGAGGACGACTCTATTGCCTTCGCGAGAATTGGGTTTTTCGAGATTTTGAGGTAGTCGCCACATAATCGATATAGTGCATTTAGGAACTTTAAGGAAGAATTTGAGATGCAAGAACCACGAGTTGGGTAATCGGCTAGAACATTATTCGAGGGGAAGGTGTTAGCATCCTCAAATCCACTAGTTGTGGTTCCGGCCATGGCTACACTATGTGACTTTTGACAATTCAAACAAACAAGTAATCAGGAGCAAAATTGCACAAAACGGAAAAATTTATACAAATAACGTGAGCACAACAAGGTTTAAAATTAAAGTGCTAATTTGTTAGGGAAGGAGCAGTCTAGTTAAAACGTGCAACGTAGGAAGAAGTCAAGACTAGTGCGAACAATCTGAAAAATTATGTTGAAAAAACAGAAAGTACGATAAGTGCAACAGTTTTTTTTTTAAGATTGCAGAAATGTTAAACTAATAAAGAGGGAGAGGGGGTCCTAGTGTTAATATATATTACTGTATCATCTCGCACAACACTGGTACTCAATTGTACGCATAGTGTTATCTGTGTAATCATCATCTCCACTATCTCTCTCCTTTTTTTTAGGGATTCCAGGCATTGCTTACACCCAGGATGCCATTATGAACAGGATGGTGCAGTGTGGAATAGCCAGCCCTCAGGCATCCAAGTTCAGAGGGAGCTCAGGGGTCCCAAAGCATGGCTTGCAAGAGAGGGGCAGAACTTATAGCTAGGAATAAGTGCAAGGTGAAAGGGAATTAAGGGGCCATGACAAGTGGTGGTCATACCTAGCCATAAGGTCGCTGGCACACCCCTGACCTCTTGCTAGATGAACAAGCTAGGAGCAGACCTTTTGATGGTAAGACAAAGGTCTGGATAGTGATTAGGACACTATCAGACCTAAGTCAAGGCTCAAGCACATAATGGGGAGAATGGGAAGTGGGAATTGATTGAGTTGAGGAGTTCAATGAACCCAGTTCAGGATCATAGACAGCAATATTGGGGTGCTGCTATGCCCTGAACAATAAACTCACGTACAAAGGGGTAAAAGGGTAAAGGGGATTCACAGAGTATCAAGTAAACACAGTCCACAACAGCACAAGTATCAAAAGAGAGAGTTTTAAGTGAAATTGAATTGTGAACTCAGATGGTGTTCTGTGTTCGTGTGTAGGAAAAGTCTGTGAAAAGGCTCTTGAAACCCCCCTTTACGTGCAAAAGGGCAGGCCCTTTTATAGTGCAGAAGATGAGTAAGAAAAAGGTAAGAGAATAGTTTTGAAATCAATCACAAGCTGTTTCCCTTTGGTTAAGGGATTTGATTCAAACGGGCAAAAATAAATAAGGAAAGGATTCGTTTTAAAAAATCTTTTCTAAAGCAGTGTAATAGGGACAAATACACAGCAGTTTATTTAAGGAAATAGTCTAGTAGCACACGGTTTGGGCAGAACAAGGAAAGACAATCAATCAACAGCCAGTAAAATCAGGGTTCGAATCTTAGTGTGAATGAATCCAACCAGAAAAGGTGAGAAGGGGTTTAATTTAAAGAAAATCAACAGTACAAAACCTTTTAAAATGGAACTCGGGATCAATCACAAGCTGGCCAAAGGCCTTTTGAAAGAAGTGAATTTTTGTCATATAAAAAGCATATAGACATGTGAGACAAGAGAGAGTTGTCGTAAAACTAGCAAGAAATCAGAGTGACCAAGAAGGTTAGGTTCGTAGACTCAGAATGAGCCTGAAAGAGAGTCAAGGGTTCTGATAGAACCCTAGACCAAACACAAAGTCAAGCCTGCCAAAAACCCCAAATACTAGGGTTTCTGACTCGAATCAGATGTATAGACGAGAAAATAACAAATAGAATAGGCTTAGTAGTCTCTTTCAGAGACTTATGAAAAAACAAACAGAAAGAGCAGCAAGTTTGAAACACAGGGAATGCATTTAGGCAAAACATGGCACTCAAACAAGTTCAGGAGAGAAAAAGCGATACAGGTTTAGGAAAAACAGTAGACGGAACCTGCTTAGAGTTCAAACAAAAGTCCAGTAAAGGCAAACAAGGATTAGAAGCTTAGTAAAATACAGTAAAGAAACATACGAGATAGACATGTAAAGCATGCTTATAGAGCCCGGTAGAAGAAAGAACAGAACATAAAAAATAGAAGAACATGCATAATATGGCAAAACATAAGAACATAAGAGCAGACATGCGAGGAAAAAACACAAGAACATGGCTTAGACAGATTTACACAAAGAAAAGAAGAAGAAGAAGAAAAGTCAGAAGTCGTTTTAAGATTTCGGAAAACCCTAAATTGAAACAGACTAATTTTGAAAAGAAAATTGGGGAAAAGCTTTAAAACATTGAATATAGCACAGATCCACCATAGATTTAAGTAAATAAAAGAGGAAGGAACCTCGAATAGCCTTAGGTTTCTCTGAAACAATGAGAAGGCTTGGAAGAGGTCTGGTCTTGAGTCAGAGATGGCCATGACTAGGCTTCTAAAGCTCGAATACGTCGGAATGGGGCCGGAGAGGCCACAGAACACAGATCTGCAGGGGATCTGCATGGACGCTGTCGAGGTCAGACCTCGAAATCTCGAACACCCATGGTTTAGGGGTGAAGGAAGGTGAGCACAGGTCGTCCATGGCCTGAAAAGCCATGGACTCAGGCGAGATAATGGTCGGAGAAGACGAGGGAGGCGATTAGGGTTTGAGTGCTTGAGAGCGTTTAAGAGAGAAGAGAGTTCGAAGGCGGCTGTCAAAGAGAAATGGGGATTAGGGTTAGGTCATGTGGAATTAAAAAGGAAAGAATCATTTGTGGCCGTTGATCAAAAGGATCAACGACCTGGATTTAAAGGAACCCCGGGCGGGTTTAGNCCTTTTAAAAAGGAACTCGGAATCAATCACAAGCTGGCCAAAGGCCTTTTGAAAGAAGAGAATTTGTCATATAAAAAGCATATAGACATGTGAGACAAGAGAGAGTTGTCGTAAAACTAGCAAGAAATCAGAGTGACCAAGAAGGTTAGGTTCGTAGACTCAGAATGAGCCTGAAAGAGAGTCAAGGGTTCTGAATGGAACCCTAGACCAAACACAAAGTCAAGCCTGCCAAAAAACCCCCAAATACTAGGGTTTCTGACTCGAATCATATGCATAGACGAGAAAACAACAAATACAACAGGCTCAGTAGTCTCTTTCAGAGACTTATGAGAAAACAGGCTCAGATTTTCTGAAAACCCTAAATTGAAACAGACTAATTTTGAAAAGAAAATTGGGGAAAAGCTTTAAAACATTGAATATAGCACAAATCCACCATATATCTAAGTAAATAAAAGAGGAAGGAACCTCGAATAGCCTTAGGGTTTCTCTGAAACAATGAGAAGGCTTGGAAGAGGCCTGGTCTTGAGTCAGAGATGGCCATGACTAGGCTTCTAAAGCTCGAATACGTCGGAATTGGGCCTGGAGAGGCCACAGAACACAGATCTGCAGGGGATCTGAACGGACGCCGTCGAGGTCAGACCTCGAAATCTCGAACACCCATGTTTTAGGGGTGAAGGAAGGTGAGCACAGGTCGTCCATGGCCTGAAAAGCCATGGACACCGGCGAGATAATGGTCGGAGAAGACGAGGGAGGCGATAAGGGTTTGAGTGCTTGAGAGCGTTTGAGAGAGAAGAGAGTTAGAAGGCGGCTGTCGAAGAGAAATGGGGATTAGGGTTAGGTCATGTGGAATTAAAAAGGAAAGAATCATTTGTGGCCGTTGATCAAAAGGATCAACGACCTGGATTTAAAGAACCCCGGGCCGGTTTAGCAATTGGGTCAGGGGTCGGGTGAGAAATTAAATTGGGTCGTTTTGATTTGGGGGCGGATTGGGCCAAAATTAAGGCTAAAATTGAAATGGAATTGGGGCTGCAATTGAAATGAATTGGGGCTATATATGAAATAGCCAGTTTTCCCTTTTATTTTATAAAAAATAAAAATGATTTTAAAGGAAAAATTAAAGATGCTGAACCAATTAATAATACATATGTATTAATTAAAAAATACTGGAACTGATTTTGCAATTATAAAACACTATTAATCGTAAAATAGGCTATAATTGCATTTATATGCAATTAGCTTTAAAAATACCAAACAAATTTGTAAAAATATAAAAAAATCACCTTAATTATATTTTGGTGTAAATATGAGAATAAAATAAATCATTCAGCAATAATGATAGGTGTGGGAATAATTATTGGATTTTGTTGTATTAAAATATGCAATAAATTGGTTTTAAGAACTTTAAAAAAAAAATACCAAAACTCTTGGGTGTGCTTATATATGCACACATATGCTATTTTGGAAGTATTTTGGGTATAAAAAATACATAGGGAAAAATTGAGTATCAACAGCTGCCCCTCTTTACCCGGAAAGGATGAAAGAGTTGCCGGGTAAAGACATGATGGCCAATTTTGACCAGAAGTGGCGTTTTGAAAAGAATTTGATCGAGCTCTGGTTTCTGAGCTGCCTACATATCCCTGGTTTTACAGGAATCAGGCCGTATGTAGTTCAGGAACCATTGACGGAACATGCCGATGGAGATTCGAAAGGACGGACGCTATTCTTTTGGAGAGGCAAGAGGTATTTGGGAAGCTGATCAGCTGCGAGAACCGGAGCGGGACTGCTCCTGCTGAGACGGCCATTGTTAGCCGGTGTACCTGCAAGTAAGCAATATAGGCATATATTTTGCATAAACTAAAACATGATGCAAGTTCCCGTCGGACCATGAATGTTGTCCTCGGACGGTTAGGATGACGTCCTCGGAACATGATGTCCTGGGCCATGAAGCGCAAAATTAAAGGATTCGCAGGCTATGAAATGACGTTCTCGGGGCATGATGATGGTGCCTCCGAACCATGATGCCTTTGAATAATGATGTGCAAGATATAAAGTGGGGTCCTCGGGCCATGGCATGGTGTTCTCGGGCTATGAAGATGATGCCTCCGAACGATGACACCTTTGGACAATTTGGCGATATTTCAGCCCATGAAATGCAAGGTTTGGCGGTATTTCAGCCGATGCAAAAACGTAAATAGCGATGTTTCAGCCGACAGAAGATTTAAACAAAACAGGCGATGTTTCAGCCGATGTGAAAATAAAACTGGCGATGTTTCAGCCGACAGAAGATTGAAATAAAGTTTGGCGATATTTCAGCCGATATGGCGATATTTCAGCCGATGCAAAAAGTAAAATGGCGATATTTCAGCCGACAGAAATTTAAGTAAAGTTTGGCGATATTTCAGCCGATTGCAAGACGTGAGGTGGCGATATTTCAGCCATGGAAGAAAGATAAAGTGGCGGTATTTCAGCCATGCAGGTGGAGGTAGAGGTTAACCTCGGAAGGCAGAAAGGTAGCCTTATGCAATGCAGGGAATGCATGATGGAGACAACGCTTAGTCACGGAAGGCAGAAAGGTAGCCTTATGCAATGCAGGAAATGCAGGTAGAGACAACGCTTAGTCTCGGAAGGCAGAAGGGTAGCCTTATGCAATGCAGGAAATGCAGATGGAGACAACGCTTAGTCTCGGAAGGTAGAAAGGTAGCCTTATGCAATGAGATAAAAGCGGGTAGTAATAAAAGATTCTTAGCTGACAGATGGTAGCCGATTGTGATATTGCGGCTGCTGGGAAATATTGCATGCGGACAGCAAAATGCGGGTAGGTGTGATGGCTCAATGCGATTGCGTAATATGTTTGTGACTCGGGCGCCTGCATCCAAAGAAAATTGTGAGTTTTATCAAGGAGGAAAGGTTAGTTCGTTTTCCCTTGGCTTCCGGCATTACGCATCGTTGGGGTAGCGTCGCTAAACAGTAGCAATTCGAACAATAATTATGCATGATTTAGTAAATATAACATAAGTAGAAAACGGTTTTGTTTAGATGAACCAACGACTGCAACGTGGTTCAAAACATTGCAACCTTTCTTGCTCCGGAATTTTGAGGGTCCTCCTCAAAATTTTGCCCAGTTTACTAGGTTGACACTTCTGACGGCTGCGCTGAATGACTGAAGGATCAACTTCGGAATTTTGAGGGTCCTCCTCAAAATTCTGCCCCAGTTTACTGAGGTGGCATCCCTGGCGATGAGTGGCTGAAGACTAACTTCGGAATTTTGAGGGCCCTCCTCAAAATTCTGCCCCAGTTCCAATAGTAGGGGAAAATGAAATTTTTATTAAATTGTGACCGAACCCATAGGGCTGCCTACGTATCCCCTCTTAAA
>NW_017671248.1:240353-240870 GCF_001879085.1 Nicotiana attenuata
AGAAGCAGCCGCCCTCAAAGTTCAAGGCCACAAACTAACCACCACATTTTAAACTCACAAGTTTTCTTTGTTTGAAACAGGAACAAAGCAGTGCAAGAAAGTTGGTTCAACAATAAGAAAAGAAAAAGAAACGAAAGAAAAGAAAAGGAAGAAGAGGAGAGCCGACAAAAGGGAAGTTTCTCAAATCTTCGCCCTTGCCTGTCTGGCTAGCGTGCATAAAATGCCGCCATTGCTTTTCACATTTTTTTTCTCCTAGGATAAAAAGTCCTAGTCCGATGGATTTTCCTCCAAATAGAAATCTTAGTCTGATGAATTGTTCTCCTAAGATTGAAAACCTAGTCGGATGATCTTTCTCCTAGGATCTAAATCTTAGTCTGATGAATCTTTCTCCAAAGATAGAAAACCTAGTCTGATGAACTTTCTCCTAGGATCAAAATCTTAGTCTGATGAATTGTTCTCCTAAGATAGAAAACCTAGTCGGATGATCTTCTCCTAGGATCGAAATCTTAGTACTGAT
>NW_017671248.1:243320-256689 GCF_001879085.1 Nicotiana attenuata
AGATGCATAGACGAGAAAACAACAAATAGAACAGGCTCAGTAGTCTCTTTCAGAGACTTATGAGAAAACAAACAGAGAGAGCAACAAGTTTGAAACACTGGGAATACATTTAGGCAAAACATGGCACTCAAACAAGTTCAGGAGAGAAAAAGCGATACAGGTTTAGGAAAAACAGTAGACGGAGCCTGCTTAGAGTTCGAGCAAAGTCCAGTAAAGGCAAACAAGGATTAGAAACTTAGTAAAATACAGTAAAGAAACATACGAGATAGACATGTAAAGCATGTTTATAGAGCCCGGTAGAAGAAAGAACAGAACACAAAAAATAGAAGAACATGCATAATATGGCAAAACATAAGAACATAGGAGCAGACATGCGAGGAAAGAACACAAGAACATGGCATAGACAGATTCACACAAAGAAAAGAAGAAGAAGAAAAGTCAGAAGTCGTTTTAAGATTTTCTGAAAACCCTAAATTGAAACAGACTAATTTTGAAAAGAAAATTGGGGAAAAGCTTTAAAACATTGAATATAGCACAGATCCACCATAGATCTAAGTAAATAAAAGAGGAAGGAACCTCGAATAGCCTTAGGGTTTCTCTGAAACAATGAGAAGGCTTGGAAGAGGTCTGGTCTTGAGTCAGAGATGGCCATGACTAGGCTTCTAAAGCTCGAATACGTTGGAATGGGGCCTGGAGAGGCCACAGAACACAGATCTGCAGGGGATCTGAACGGACGCCATCGAGTTCTGCCCTCGAAATCTCGAACACCCATGTTTTAGGGGGTGAAGGAAGGTGAGCACAGGTCGTCCATGGCCTGAAAAGCCATGGACTCCGGCGAGATAATGGTCGGAGAAGACGAGGGAGGCGATTAGGGTTTGAGTGCTTGAGAGCGTTTGAGAGAGAAGAGAGTTAGAAGGCAGCTGTCGAAGAGAAATGGGGATTAGGGTTAGGTCATGTGGAATTAAAAAGGAAAGAATCATTTGTGGTCGTTGATCAAAAGGATCAACGGCCTGGATTTAAAGAACCCCGGGCGGGTTTAGCAATTAGGTCAGGGGTCGGGTGAGAAATTAAATTGGGTCGTTTTGATTTGGGGGCGGATTGGGCCAAAATTAAGGCTAAAATTGAAATGGAATTGGGGCTGCAATTGAAATGAATTGGGGCTATAATTGAAATAGCCAGTTTTCCCTTTTATTTTATAAAAAATAAAAATGATTTTAAAAGAAAAATTAAAGATGCTGAACCAATTAATAATGCATATGTATTAATTAAAAAATACTAGAACTAATTTTTCAATTATAAAACACTATTAATCGTAAAATAGGCTATAATTGCATTTATATGCAATTAGCTTTAAAAATACCAAACAAATTTGTAAAAATATACAAAAATTACCTTAATTATATTTTGGTGTAAATATGAGAATAAATAAATTATTCAGCAATAATGATATTTTTGGGAATAATTATTGGATTTTGTTGTATTAAAATAGGCAATAAATTGGTTTTATGAACTTTAAAAAAAAATACCAAAACTCTTGGGTGTGCTTATATATGCACATATATACTATTTTGGAAGTATTTTGGGTATAAAAAATACATAGGGAAAAATTGGGTATCAACAACGGGTACCACAAGGCGATGAAAGCTGAGAGAAATCAAAAAAGAGAGAGTCTTATTGGTGAAAACCTTCACGAGCACCATAAGGCGACGGTGAGATGAGAGAAAGACCCAAAATGAGAGAGGCTTGATGGTGAAAACCCTTCGGGCACTACAAGTCGAAAAAGGATTATGATTCAAATCGGATAAGCGGAGCATCGAACCCCAGTTTCACGGTGAAAAGGTACAACAAGAGCTGAACATCAGATTTGCTTAACAGAATAGGTTGCAGGTGCATGTCAAGGTCATCAGAGTCGGTATCCACATCCGATAGTTTTCTACGTTGTAGTTTTCTTGTTACGAATCATCTCTTTCCATTATCCTTTACTCTGTTCCTTTTGTCTTATTTACTCCCTCTTCCTGAGTCTGTTTGGTCATAACAAGTGAGAAATGACTTCAAAATCTGCCACCAGCTTTCCAATTGAACAAAACGGGATCTGGCCAGCATATCAAATCGTCATAAGTCAGGAAAAAACAGCAGGCACACTGAGTTGGCAACAATCTACATGCTTTGGGATCCTTGTGAAATGCAAGGGCTTGGTATTTGCAACTCATGAACAATGCAACAAATGAAGGGTTTAGGGTGAACGGATCAAAGGTATTTTCGGTAAAACACGAAAGGTTTGGTACATATCAGATGGAGGGTGTTTGGTGAACGGATCAGAGGTATTTTCTGCGTTAAGGGTAACAAAGAAAGTGGTTAGCAAGGTCTCCAAGTGAGAATCAGTTATCAAGGCGAGTGAAGGAACAATAAAATTCAAGGCTGAGGCCAGTGGTTAAGTCAAGAAAGAACATCATGTACACGAAGTGGGGACAATAGACGTGCTTTGGGATTCATATGAGACATAAGGGTTGGGGGAATGCCAGTTCATGCAATGCAACAAATAGAGGAATCGGGGCTGAACGGAGAAAAGGTATTTTGTGTGATGAGGATGACACAGAAAGGGGTTACTCCATAAACAAGCAAGGTCTTCGAGTGGAAATCAGTCATCTTGGCAAATGCAGAAGAAACCGCCCTCAAAGTTCAAGGCCACAAACTAACCACCACATTTTAAACTCACAAGTTTTCTTTGTTTGAAACAGGAACAAAGCAGTGCAAGAAAGTTGGTTCAACAATAAGAAAAGAAAAAGAAACGAAAGAAAAGAAAAGGAAGAAGAGGAGAGCCGACAAAAGGGAAGTTTCTCAAATCTTCGCCCTTGCCTGTNNTCCTAGATCTAAATCTTAGTCTGATGAATCTTGCTCCTAAGATAGAAACCCCAGTCTGATGAACTTTCTCCTTCTAAATCTTAGTCTGATGAATCTTTCTCCTAAGATAAAAAAAACCTAGTCTGATGAATTTTCCCCTAGGATCTAAATCTTAGTCTGATGAATCTTTCTCCTGATGAACTTTCTCCTAGGATCTAAATCTTAGCCTGATACTCCTAAGATAGAAAACCTAGTCTGATGAATTTTATCCTAGGATTAAATCTTAGTCTGATGAATCTTTCTCCTAAGATAGAAAACCTAGTCTATGAACTTTCTCCTAGGATCAAAATCTTAGTCTGATGAAGCTTTCTCCTAAGATACAAAACCTAGTCTGATGAACTTTCTCCTAGGATCTAAATCTTAGTCTGATGAATCTTTCTCCTAAGATAGAAAACCTAGTCTGATGAACTTTCTCCTAGGATCTAAATCTTAGTCTGATGAACTTTCTCCTAGGACAAAATTTTAGTCTGATGAAGCTTTCTCCTAAGATAACAAGAATAACAAAAAGACCTAGTCTGATGAACTTTCTCCTAGCTGATGAACTTTCTCCTAGGATCAAATCTTAGTCTGATGATTGTTCTCCTAAGATAGAAAACCTAGTCTGATGACTTTCTCTCTAAATCTTAGTCTGATGAATCTTTCTCCTAAGATAAAAAAAACCTAGTCTGATGAATTTTCCCCTAGGATCTAAATCTTAGTCTGATGAATCTTTCTCAAATCTTAGTCTGATGAATCTTTCTCCTAAGATAGAAAACCTAGTCTGATGAACTTTCTCCTAGGATCTAAATCTTAGTCTGATGAATCTTCCTCCTAAGATAGAAAACCTAGTCTGATGAACTTTCTCCTAGGATCTAAATCTTAGTCTGATGAATCTTTCTCCTAAGATAGAAAACCTAGTCTGATGAACTTTCTCCTAGGATCTAAATCTTCGTCTGATGAATCTTTCTCCTAAGATGGAAAACCTAGTCTGATGAACTTTCTCCTAGGGTCTAAATCTTAGTCTGATGAATCTTCCTCCTATGATAGAAAACCTAGTCTGATGAACTTTCTCCTAGGGTCTAAATCTTAGTCTGATGAATCTTTCTCCTAAGATAGAAAACCTAGTCTGATGAACTTTCTCTTAGGATCTAA
Source organism: Nicotiana attenuata (assembly GCF_001879085.1). Classification (NCBI taxonomy): domain Eukaryota; kingdom Viridiplantae; phylum Streptophyta; class Magnoliopsida; order Solanales; family Solanaceae; genus Nicotiana; species Nicotiana attenuata. The sequence continues at coordinate 247,353 of NW_017671248.1, forward strand.
ATCTTAGTCTAATGAATCTTTCTCCTAAGATAGAAAACCTAGTCTGATGAACTTTCTCCTAGGATCAAAATCTTAGTCTGATGAAGCTTTCTCCTAAGATAACAAGAATAACAAAAAGACCTAGTCTGATGAACTTTCTCCTAGGATCAAAATCTTAGTTTGATGAATCTTTCTCCTAAGATAGAAAACCTAGTCTGATGAACTTTCTCCTAGGACAGAAATCTTAGTCTGATGAATCTTTCTCCTAAGATACCAAAAGAGACCTAGTTTGATGAACTTTCTCCTAGGATCAAAATCTTAGTCTGATGAAACTTTCTCCTAAGATAGCAAGATAACAAAAGACCTAGTCTGATAAATTTTCTCCTAGGATCTAAATCTTAGTCCGATGAATTTTTCTCCTAAGATAGAAAACCTAGTCTGATGAACTTTCTCCTAGGATCTAAAATCTTAGTCTGATGAATCTTTCTCCTAAGATAGAAGACCTAGTCTGATGAATTTGCTAGTCAAGTGTCCTTAGGTTTTACTCACAGGATCGTGCATTCCAGTCAAGTCTTTAGTTTTACTCTCATCATTGCATCAATAGCTTAGGTGATCTACATTTTGCTAACAACTGACAAATCTTCCTAGTGCAAACTGGGGCAGAAACTTTTCTTTGTCTATTTTGTTGAAGTCAGGCGCCCACCTGGAGAACAAGGGAATACATTTCAAGTTCATCAATCAGGCGCCCACCTAGAAAACAAGAGAATACATTTCAAGTTTCACCAATCAGGCGCCCACCTGGAGAACAAGGGAATGCATTTCAAGTGTCAGCAATCAGGCGCCCACCTGGAGAACAAGGGAATACAATTCAAGTTTTAGCAGTCAGGCGCCCACCTGGAGAACAAGGGAATACATTTCAAGTTCAGCAATCAGGCGCCCACCTGGAGAACAAGGGAATACATTTCAAGTTCAGCAATCAGGCGCCCACCTGGAGAACAAGGGAATACAGTTCAAGTTTTAGCAGTCAGGCGCCCACCTGGAGAACAAGGGAATACATTTCAAGATTCAGCAGTCAGGCGCCCACCTAGAGAACAAGGGAATACATTTCAAGATCATCAATCAGGCGCCCACCTGGAGAACAAGGGAATACATTTCAAGCTCAGCAAGCAGGCGCCCACCTGGAGAACAAGGGAAGTACAATTCAAATTTCAGCTTTTCAGATCTTTAGTAATATTTGGTAACATAATGCGCCTAGCCACCAAACTGGGGCAGAAAGTTTTCTTTGTTTGCCTATTTTGTTGAAGTCATGCGCCCACTTGGAGAACAAGGGAATACATTTCAAGTGACGGCAATCAGGCGCCCACCTAGAGAACAAGGGAATACATTTCAAGTTTTAGCAATCAGGAGCCCGCCTGGAGAACAGAGGCATATGCTTCAAGTCTTGGCAGTCAAACATCATCGGAGAAATGGCAAAACATCTCAGATCACAATTCAAGGCAACAACAAAAGAATGCCGCCGGGAGAATACAAGTGCACAAGGCAACAAGAACGACAAGAGCAAGTTTGAAGACATAGCTAGGACTTTTGTAATTCATAGATCATAGCTTAGTCTAGCTTCTTTTTATTTTTGACACGGTGTAATAAGGGGGTTCAGTAAGCAGTAGCAGCAGCAGCAGCAACAGTGAAACCACAGCTTCATGGTAGTCCCAGCTACCGGACCTTCCCAAACTACACTGACCTGATTCTTTTTTAGCCAAGGATATGTAGGCAATCTCAGAAGTAGGGTGCGGTCAAACTTTTCAAAATGCTTCACACGGAGTATTCAAACGGGCAAAAATCGCTCGTATTTGCTCACTTATCTTTGCACGAAAACTCTTCGTGTTTCCGAGCAAAAAGGGGCAGCTGTGAGCACGTGATTTTTTCATCATCTGTGTATAATATTGTCATAAAGTCTCAAAGACCAGACATTCTTCACTTCATCTCCTTCATATCATAAACCCTAACTCGCCGCCCTCTTCACCCGCCGGCGGCGCCGTCTCAATTTAGTCTCAAAGCTGCAGCCCAAAACCCTCCTTACCCCCTTTATCACAAATCCTAAACTGGTTGCCTTCGAAGCCTAACCAAACTCTTCGAATCTCATACCAAACTTCAAGATCTTATGACTTTCGGAGTTCAAATACAAATCAGGATTCGTGGTGGCTAGTTTTCTTTCTGGAAAGCTTTGGCTAGTTCAAATCTTGGTTCGATTTTGAGAGGTTTACCTGTTCTGGCCGGTTCCCGTGCTCTCGCTTAGGGGTTGTTCGTTTAGATTTCATGGCTTCCCAGCTTTGTTCTGGTTAGTTGTTATTCCTCCTGTTCTTTCTTTTGTTGTTTTCTTTTGTTTTGTTTATTTGCTTCTAATGATTCATCCCTTTTCATTAGTCGTTAGTTGATTAGGTACATGATTAGATTTAGGTCATTTTGTTAGCATATTAGAGTAGTCAGTGTGTTTCTGCTAATCTCTTAGTTTCATGTATTGCGGGCGGTTTCACTGGTCTTATTTTTATATCCGGTTAATTTCTTTGGATGCTCGAACTTTGGGTTTACTCGTTTGTGACCTATGGTCATTTGAACCACAATTTGGGCTTCAAGGGTAAAAGGCCCCAAAGCTGCCGAACAATAGCCCAAAGTTTGGGGTCAGGTTTAGCCCATTTGATCATTGAGTAATTAAGAGACATTTGGGAGGGTAGTTTAGGAAGTTTATGCTAGGAATATTGCAGTAACAGAATAAGAAGCCCCTAGAAGCTTCTAGGTTGGGGTTTGAGTTGCAATTCCTGATTCTTTATAGTATTACTTGGGTAGCAAGTCAGGGATTTAGGGGTAACTTAGTTAAAATAAAAGTTCAAAAGGGGTAAAGGGTAAAAAACTGATTCTGAAGTTTGCCCTACCCAATTGCCTATAAAGGCATTAGGGACTTGCCTTGTAAGTCAGAGATCTTGGAGAATTGAAATCCTGAAAATCACCAGGCAGCAGAAATCTAGGGAGAAAAACTCTGTTCCATTAGAGTTTTGCCTTGAATTTTAAGTTGTTCTTCACTCACAATACAAATTTCAAATCCTTCGAATGAAAATGACTTGATCTTGTGTTGGAAAGCTTTAGGTTCGGGCTGTGTTGAAAGAGAGTCATTGTTTCAGTGAGATTCATTGAGGTTTTCTTAAGTTTTCTTATTCCTGAAGCATCTTTGGTCTATTTAAGGTTTAGGAAAATGGTTTGAACTTGGTTTCGAGGTTTTCTTTTGATTTCTGGGTTGCATTCGAGCGAGACGTTTTTGGTAGACTGTTTGAAGCATTTTTGGTTTCAAAACTGATTCATTGGGGTCAATTTGCTGCTGATCTTATTTATCTCTGCCTCTGCTGTTGCTCACTTTTAGCCTCCCTTTTCTCTTAATCTTCAGGTACACATTTCTGCACATCCTTAATGTAAAGTTGGATTCGAAAATTGGAAATGGAAGTCGAGAGATTTGATAGCATCTGTGTTCGAAGTTATACTTTGTTGTGCTTCTTCGCAATCTATGCTCCCTGTTTTGAATATGTAATTAGAAGTTGACATTTAACACATCATAGGCTATTTTGCTAGAATGGATAGAATAGTTGAATTATAATTATTAGGTGTTGCTTATTTTACTTTTAGATTTGGACAGAAAGGACATTATTATCAAATTTAAACTTGGCTCATATACGTGACCATTCAATTGCAGTGGTCACTTGAATAGATATTGGGGTCTGCTTTAAAATTCAGTCGTTGAAGTTAATTCCAGATTTAGTTCAGCTTCTTTTCTCTCCTGTCTTTAAGATCTGAATTTAGTCTTTATCCCTGTGTATTGGACTCGAGGAGATTACTGTGACTCGTTAGTGGAATGGCTATGTAATGATTATTTGAAAATTTTCCAGTTAATTAATGTTTTTAAATTGTGCTAATGAAAAGCCCGGTGGTTTGTATTCCCTTGCTCATTGCATGTTTAAGAAGGTCTCTATTGCTATTTTGAGCCCAAGGCTCCTGATGCTCATAAGGGTTTGTATTGTCCAAGACTCAAACTCGAGTCATGCTTTATATCGGCCCCAGTGTTGATTTCCTGAATTTGTATCACCACAAGTATTTGTTTGCATCCTGGAGATTCGATACTGAGTCTCTGCGCAAGAGCAGTGGATCTAGTAGCTCGAGCTCGCCCTTAGGTCCAAATGGGACCATCCTCTTCCAATGGGGCCTGGGCCGCATCTTTTCTTTGGACTATTTGGCATCACTTAAGCTGGGTCGAATTGCTTCCTCAAGAAGTAATATTTAATTTCCCATCATGTAAGTTATTTCTTAGTTAGACTGAACGAACCTCTAGGTACACTTAGTGTTAAACAACCAATTCCCTAGGGTAGGAGGTGAGCCGTAATTAGATGAATCACATATGGCCCTCGTGAATTAATTTAGCGATGCTTTAATTAGGATAAAGCGAGGTGCGCCGCGCCAAATAAAATAACAAATTGCGTGGCCCTCATTAATTATATCTGCTAAAATATTTAGAATTTAGGGCGTGCCATTTAGCGAATTTTCATGGCCCCCCGCAAAGTTAATAACACGTTAGTCGCTTTAGGCGTGTTCTATAATAATTTTACCTTCCTAAACTCGGGTGTGCATTTCATGTGACCAAAATCCAAATCCCGAAACATTGAATAAAAATGTGTCGAGGATCCGGGTGCATTTCATGTGACGTGATCCAAAGACACGTTTTTAAACGACGTTCACCTTCTTAAATTTTTTTAATTAAAAGCGGTTAAAGAATTCTAAAATTGCACAATAGGATAACATGTATTAAAATCAGACTTTAGCCAAATATAGCAGTTGAGCGACCGTGCTAGAACCACGGAACTCGGGAGTGCCTAACCCCTTCTCCCGGGTTAACATAATTCCTTACCCGGATTTCTGGTTCGCGACTGTTAAACAGAGTCAAACCCTTTCCTCGATTCGGGATTCAAACCAGTGACTTGGGACACCATAAATCTCCCAAGTGGCGACTCTGAATCTCTTAAATGAATCCCGTTTCGATTGTCCTTTAATTAGAAAAACTCCTTTTATTATACCCTTTACGGGGTGTAGTAGCGAAAAAGGAGGTGTGACAGATGGCTCTCGAGATTCAGATCATATATAGCACCTTAGTTGTGCTTGAGTGTTGTAGCGTATGGCGCTATCTGTCTCCCCAGGGATGGTATTATGCACTTAGCGTGCTTGTTGTCGATATTCGGATATTTTGTAGTAATGAGCATTCTAGCTCGGTGAGTATCTCCTTATATAGATTTTATGTGTTGATTGGGTGGCACACCGCAACAGGTATGTTGTTTGGATCGGGTTGCGCGTCGCAACAGTGTGATGTTGAGTACAGTATTATATATCTATTCTTGCGTGCTTTGTTTCCCATTTTCTGAGGGAGGTTCATGACATCCTTTCGGTTGTTCAATTAGTTATGTGGGTCGAGTGGTTCTTTCTAGAGTTCGTTCTCCTTATGTATCACGTTTGAGTTTGTTTCTTGTTGGCACATTGTGGCATCATATTAGACTTTTGGCAATGTTTGAGGTGGCTTGTTTCCTGAGTAGCTTGTATTGGGTTAGACGAGATTATTGGACCTCGAATGAGTGTGATCGAATTTATATGAAGTATATTAAAGAGCAAATATAGTTATTTGGTTCATAATGAGGCAATGGATCTTGTCAAGAGAAGGAACTCAATGAATTATTTACTCAGCAGTTGGTCATGAATTTCTACATATCTCTTCCGTCGTGGCGGTATTGCCAGAGTTGAAACAAGACTTATATATGTCATGAGGTGCGTTGCGAGCATCAGCTTCGTGAAATTTCGACTATTGTTATTAGAGGATGTTATTATGGTCATGTAAGTTAATGCAGTGCATAGTGTGGATTCAACAAAGGTATGCAATCATGTATTAGTGCATCACATAGAGATTGATACGGTGTTCGTATGATGGAAGCAGACCTGGTAGAGAATTCCGAATGTTGGAATTGGGCTCTAAGCGCATTTGGCTGAGTAAAAGGGAATATCTTCATATTAGCTCGAGCTAATGTGCTCAACTTAGTTATGATAGCACGGGTAGGTGCATGAGGTGGTAAACAATGATTTCAGACAACTCCAGAGCAGTCCTTATCACGTTCGAGGACGAACGTATGTTTAAGTGGGAGAGAATGTAACGAACCGACCAGTTGTTTTGCGATCTAGCATGTCGTTCGGTTGTTTGAGGCCACGAGCAGCTACACTTCAGGTATTACGACTTGTTCGCGTGGTCAGAATTGAAATTCAGGAAGTTCGGAGTTGATTTGGAAAGAGAATTCTCATTTCGGAAGCTTAAGTTGGAAGATTCTAACTAAGGTTTGATGTTGAGTAAACGACCTCGTAATCGAGATTTGAAGGTTCCAACAGGTTCGTATGATGATTTGGACTTGGATGTATGTTCGGATCTGGTTTTGGATGACCTGGGAGCGTTTCGACACCTATTGTGGAAGTTAGCATTTTGGAAGAATTTCATAAATTTGGGTTGAAGTGCGTTTCAATGTTATCGATGTCCGTTTGGGATTCCGAGTCTGAGAATGGCTTCGTATGGTGATTCTGGTTTTGGGAGCGCGTCCGGAAGTGGATTCGGAGGTTCGTTGGTCATTTTGGGGTCATTGGCGAAAGTTAGAAATTTGAAGATTTTTGAGGAGTTTGATCGGAAGTGGACTTTTTGATATCGGGGTCAGATTCCGATTCCGGAAGTTATAATAGGACCATAATGTCGAATGTGACTTGTGCGCAAAATTTGAGGTCAATCGGACGTGATTTGATAGGTTTCAGCATCGACTGTAGAAGTTGGAAGTTCTAAAGTTCGTTAAGCTTAAATTGGGGTGCAGTTCATGATTTTGATGTTGTTTGATGTGATTTGAGGCCTCGAGCAGGTCCCTGTTATGTTATGGGACTGGTTTGTGAGATTGGACGGGGTCCCGGGGGCCTCGGGTGTGTTTCAGAGGTGTTTGGGTTGTATCGCGCTCTTATTTGATGTTTCAGCGTCGTTTCTTTGGGTATAAAGGGCACTATGTTGAGCAAACGACCTTTGATTTGTGATTGGATTGAACAATTACATATGTATCGTAATTACAGAGCCATAGCAACAAGAATCATCGAATTTTGATGTCGTATCAGAGAGTTATGCCGATTTCCGTGTCGGACAAAATTGTTGGTTTCTGGTGAGAAGATTTGTTCTTTGTGAACGCGAGAGAGGTTCCGCGAATGCGAAGAAGGATTTTTGGGTTGACCGGTCAACGCAAAAAATTGCTCGTCAAGAACGCGAAAGTCTCGCGCGAAGGCGATGAAGAAAAATCGCCTGGACAGTGTTTTAAATCGGAATTTAGTATTTTGGGCATATCTTGAGTTCTAGAGCTCTGTATGAGGTGATTTTCACGGTGTTGTTCTCGTCTCAGGGTAAATATCTTACCTTTATTTTGATGTTTCTCCATGTTTATTTCTGTTGGTTTCTATTTTTTTATCCGTGTTTGAATTGTAGAAATTGAGATTTTGAGCCCCAAAGTTGAAAAATGGTAAATCCTTGATTTGAGTGTCGATTCATGGACGAAATTGGATGAATTTCTTGATATAGATCATATGAGTTATGGGTAATATTTATTTTTAATAATTTTCGGAATACGGGCACATGGGCCCGAGAGTAGACTTTATTGACTTTTCAAGGGGTGGTAGGAGTTGTTACAAATTGATTTGTTATGAGTATTAGAGTATATTTTTATTGATTGCACATTGCTTCACTAGATTTGGAGCGACGGACACCGGTTTGAGGTGTTAGAGCGATGTTGGAGCCGGTGATGGAACTTCGGAGCGAGGTAAGTCTCCTTTCTAACCTTGTAAGAGAGAATTTACCCCACAGGTGAATCAATTCGATTTGTACTTCTATTTGTGGGGGCAACGTACGCACGAGGTGACGAGAGTCCGTACGTAGCTACTATTCCTGTTTATGTCCAGGTAGTTTTAGGTTTACACCATGCTTTGTGGACATTGTTACTTGATTATATTTGTTAATTGTATCAAATGGAACTAAGTTGAGGATTTTTCAGGATTTAAAATTTTCAAGTTGAATTGTCTTTATTTTGAAAAGAATTAAGAAAGGGTTAGGATTTAATGATAAATTTATATTTGACCGCGTCGCAAGTATGATCCGCGAGCGGGGAAACTCCTAAAATTTATATTTGACCTTGTCGCATGTATGATCCACGAGCGGAGTAATTTCTTAAATTTATATTTGACCGCGTCGCTTGTATGATTCGTGAGTGGAGTAAATGGATGCATCTATGGTTCGCACCGTTCGACGCTCTGGTAGTGCACAGTTTAATATTATGTTGGATCTGCCGTCCTCGGCATGATTTGCGCATTACTTAATTGAATGTTTTGGAATTTTTGATAATTGATGTGGCCTCATTGGCCGAAGATATAAATTTTTAAAAGATGAAAATAAATTTGGAAATCTTCTATTAACAAAAGAATTGTTTACCTGCTTCATGTTTTTGAATTTGCAGTCGCCTTAAAGAAATTCATAATTTATCATATTATCGTTATATTATTGTTGGTCGTAGTAAGTGTCGGAGTCGACCTCTCGTCACTACTTTTTCGAGATTAGACTGGATACTTACTGGGTACGCGTTGTTTTCATACTCATACTACATTTGTTGTACATTTTGTTGTAGAGGCACATGTACATCTAGCGGCCTTGTGGGCGCAGCGGCGTGGTTGATATGGGGACTTAGGTGAGCTGCATCTTATGATGATCCGCAACCAGCAGAGTCTTCTTTAGAGTACTTGTATTTTTGTTTTCTGTCCAAATTTATATTCCGGACAGATTGTATTTTATTTTAATTTCTAGTAACTGCTCATGCACTTGTGACACCGGGTTCTGGGATGATGATAGGATATTCAGTATTGAAATTGGAAAACATTATTATTATTCTGTAAAGTTCATCTTTTACTAGTTAAGTTGAAGGAATTTTATGATCTCAAAAATATAAAAATGAGAATTTAATTAACTATTTAGTGTTGGCTTATCTGACAGTGGTGTCTTGCGCCATCACGATCTTTAACCAATTTTGAGTCGTGACAGAATTTAATGAATAAAATCTCTATAAAATTAAAGGGAATTATATAGTCATTGAATAACTTTTTGTTATATATTTTTATTTATTATATTATCAAATGTTTAGTATAATTGCATTTTTAATAAAAACATTTATTAGCATTACTTTGTTTAATAATTTTATCTGCTGCTTTCTTTTTGTAATATATATAT
>NW_017671248.1:256709-274323 GCF_001879085.1 Nicotiana attenuata
ATATATTCTCTTGTTCTCAATAATATCTTCTGAATTTTAATGAATAAATAAACTTTTTATTTTTAAAAATAAAGCCAAAATTATTTAGAAAAAAGAAACGAAGAAATTAACTAATCTAAACCAACCCTCACTCATGTTTGAGTAGTTAATCTCTTTGAACCTATGAGGATTGTTTTGCCAACAAGTACAAACAAATTCAAGTTTCTCTCTCCCAAATACTACCATGAATCTGCAACCCTGTGAATCCCAAAACACAATACCACCCAAACCCCCAGATATTGTGCATGAAACACCTACACAAAATGAATTAATGAACAAATCTTCTTTCAAGGAAATGTTAATTGCTTCTGACCTAATGAATTTTGCCCCAAACCTAGGACAGTCCGACATGGATCTGACAAAAACTATCACTGAAGATGAAACGTCCAAGCACTCTTTAATCGATAGTGCGCGAGGCATCAAACAAATCCCTCTAACTGAAGAAGACAGGCAGCGTATTTATGAGCCATGGAAATGCTCTATCATCATTAAACTGGTGGGAAAACGCATGTTACACTAGTATTTAAAAAGGAAGATCCAAGAACTTTGGCATCCAACAGAAGATTTTTCACTAATAGACCTTGGAGAAGGCTACTACTTTATCAAATTCAAAAAAAGGGAAAATATGGAGAAAGTTATCCATCAAGGTCCATGGTTCATAATGGCCATTTCCTTTCTATTTCAAAATGGAAACCAAACTTTGTGGCCATAAAGGAAAAACTAACCACCTCAGCAGTATGGATTAGGCTTCCTCATCTGCCAACAGAATTTTATGATACTAAAATTCTAGAAAAAATTGGGAATGCAATTGGACGTTTACTAAAAATTGATGTTTGTACATCAACTACTTTGAGGGGTCGCTATGCAAGAATTTGTGTGGAAATCCCACTAGAAATTCCAGTTCAGCCTTTTCTTTATGTTGGCCATAATGAACAATACATTCACTACGAAGGAGAAAACTTTCTCTGTAAAAAATGTGGAAGGCTTGGACACACATTGGGACATTGTAGCTATGTGCAAAAATCTATATATAGCAAAAATCCACCAAAGGACCAAACCACAACGACGATGGAGAACTCAAAGGAAGAATGGAAAACTACTTGGGCTTCAATGATGAAGATGAAACATTATACTTGGAGAAGGTGGCGTTGGATGAGCCATCCCGCCCGTGGTTGGCATCATACCTGGCTCTCCCGGATACCACCCCAGCATGGTTGACAGCAGGGGTTCCTATCTTGAGGAACACCTTAAACTTTGAGGCCAAGGGTTGGGAGACTTTCGTATGCAACAGGCTAGACCCCACTACTCATGAAAACACCTTGCCGGTCTCCCGGGCGATTATAGTGGCGGCTATTATGGCGGGTTTCCCGATAAATGTCGGGAATATTATGTCTAGGGTGATCACCAGAGTGGTCAATGAGGGTGATAGATCGTACCTATTCCCGAACTTCCTTACCATGTACTTGGAAGATCAGGAGGTGGAGAAAAGAAACTTCGATGTCAAGGTAAAACCAACCCAAGTTGCCCTTTTCATGGTACAGCCTGAAGAGTCCAAACAACCCCAAATCCAAGGAATTCAAGGGCAAAGCTACAACTTCTACTGGCCAGTCTGAAGAGCCAGTAGTGGTAGTCACTACTTCACAGCCTCCTACTGCCATACCAGCTCCTGCCTCCGGACCATCTACTTCCATGCCTTCAGAAATTCCATCCTCCTCAGCATATCCATTGACGGCTCACAGGTTGAACCAAACACTCTCTAGTATCAATAACTGGGACCTTGAGACTCTTGTGTTGATTAAACAATCATCAAGTGGTTTTTAGGAACCATTTGCGTTGCTCAAATCTTAGCTAAGGTTGTTGTGGGCCCCCGACTCTGTCTCTTTAGAAATCTTATAGCTTGTGTGCTGAGGTATTGATTTGCAAGTCCAAGTCCCGTGCCAATGAGTCTAGAACTTGCCCTGAATGTTTGTTGAGGTGAAATCCTAAGTGTAGCTCGACTTGAGAAGTGATAATAGGCTCTCCTTTGTCCTAATTGAGACTTGAAAACATCCATAGCCCACCAATGATGATATCCCTAGTCAACCTCATTGAGCCATAGACCTTATTCTTTCAATAACCATGTTACAAGCCTATATCCGTTCTAAAATGATCTTCTCTTGGCACCCGATCTTTCCTTAGCACAAGGCAATAACATAAGTTTGAGGGGAGAGACGGGGAATGCAAAAGCGATAAAGGTACCAAATGAAGAAAGAAAAGCCAAAAAGTCAAAAAGAAAGTGAACACTGAAAAAAAAATTAAGGGAGTCAATAAAAGCAAAAATAAAAGGCTTGGAAAGACTAGAAAGGAGAAAAAGAATTGAAATAAACAAGAAAGAGTGACAGTGTGTCTCTCTAGCCCCTAAAGAAGTAGTAAATGACTCAAAGAGTCAAGAAAATGTGTGCCAAAGTGAAGCAAATGAAGTGCGTAAGGGAAGATGAAACCTTCTTAGACCAATATATATATACCCCACCCTGAACCAAAAGCCTTCATTACATGCCCACAAAAGTCCTACATGATCTTGAGTTGAGTGAGCTTATATTAGTGGTGACTCACATGAGGGGCAAGCTTATGGTACTTAGAGCCGGACTTGTGACCTTCCTTTGAGAGAGATGAGTGTGTTTTCCACAAGCCTCGTTCTGAGTGCTACAATCTAAAAGCGAGGTTTTGCTTATGGAAAGTTGAAGAGTATGAGCTTGAGTTCCACAATGACCAAAGTAGTAGAAAGAGTTTCCTTGATGAGTTGAGTCAACTCTTGATGCTTTTGTGTCGCACTAAATCCATGGTGCTTAAAACAGGTTGAGTGTTGTATATGACGCATTTGAGTTGAGGGCAATTGTTAGTCCCAATTGATGCTAGATGAGGTCACTTTAGGACAATTGAATTTTCTTCTATCTTATCTTAAGGGGGTGGGAATTACTTTGTTTGCTTGAGGACAAGCAAAAGCTTAAGTTTGGGGGAGTTGATAACTAAGGATTCTAGTCTATTTTATGCTCCTTTTTGCTTGAGTTTTGGATTAAAAGTGTGTACAAGTATTCCCAAAAGCTAACTTGTTGAGCTTGTTTGCAGTGTTTGGTCAAAAAGAGAAAATGATGTCATAACCAGCTCAAAAAGGAGTGAAACCTGCACAAGTTCAAAGCCAAGTCAACTGAGAGCTACAACGGAAAACCAACCGCGGACGCCGAGGATCCACCGCTGAGCCAGTCCTTTTATCGCGGTCCGCGGTGGCATAGATTCAGAGAGTTGCAATTTTGGGATTTTAATTCACCGCTGACCGTGGTGCTTTTGTGCGACCGCGGTGCCTCTATCGCGACAGCAGTCCTTTTATCGTGGTCTGCGGAGAAAAGGTTCAGAGAGCCTGAAGTTGATTTTATGCGGCCGCGGTAGCCTCACCGCTGCAACGGTCCATCATGGGCATTTTTGTCCGAAAAGTTTATCTGTGTATAAATACTTCTTTTTCAGATTTTTAGGTCATCTTCTGTTTAGCTGAGCACGTGAATGCCGTATTTTAGCCTTTCTGGGTAATTTTATATCTTGTTTAGCAATTAGTCTTAGATTCTTAACTTGTAATTACATTTTATTGCTTCTATTTCATCTCAATCTTTGATTTCTTCAGTTATTATGAGTAGCTAGACCCATTAGCTAGGGTTGTGGCTCAACCCTAGTGTGAGTATTTAATGGGTCCTCTATTTTAGGGCTTTAATGTTTATGGGTGAATGATATTTGGCCTAATTTGTGCTTTTAATGTTGAATTGGTGGTTGCAAACACTAATTTGTGCCTTTTTTACTTAGGCTTTTCTTGAGAAAGAGAGCCCAAGTTTAGGGAATTCAGGCCAACAAGGAATTGGGGTGCATTCAATCTTATTCAAGAGATTGATAGCCCCAATTAAAGGGTTAAACCTAGAGATAGTAATACTCGACTTGAGTCAACTTTGCTTGCACAAATTTGAACACCTAATTGGACTTGAGAAAGCCAATTAGAGCAAAGTCACTCGAACTACCGAGAGGTATAGAGTGAGTAGTTTCGTGTATTGGCTATATCACGATCCCGCTATAACATTATTGCCCTAAGTTTTGGATTCCGTTAGACACTCACCTAGGAGCAAATTACTTCCCTAGTGCCTCTTTACCAATTAAGAAAACCCTACAAAGATATCTACTTAACTTAATTTTGTGCATCATTAGTATTAAATTAGAAGTAACAAACAAACAAGTATTATTGGAAGTGCAAACAATAACATCGCACATTGCTAGATTAGATAGGAATCCAACTCAAAACCTTATCTTAGCTCCTTGTGGATTCGATCCCGACCTTTTCGGGTAAAAGCTGCATCGACCGCTCTTGCCACTCTATAGTGGTGTAGGGTTGGCTCCGGTCAACTTTTTTACCTACCCGCGGAAGGTGCCTAGCCAGTTACAGGAGTGGCACCTAAGCCCAGACCAACTGCGGATGGCGATTCGCAGAAGTTGTTGGACAGATGGACTAGGCTACACCCTCCTATCTTCGGAGGTGAGCATCATGAGGATGCCCAGGATTTCATTGATAGGTGTAGGGACAGATTGCACAATATGAGGATATTGGAGTCCCATGGGGTAGATTTCACCGCCTTTCAGTTAGAGGGTAGGGCTCGTAGGTGGTGACAATCTTACCTTCTTAGCAGACCAGCAGGTTCTCCTCCAATGACTTAGGATCAGCTTACACAGCTTCTATTGGACAAGTATATTCCACCCTCCTAGAGGGAAGAGTTACGATGTCAATTTGAGCAGCTCGAGTAGGGTCAGATGTCTGTGATCGACTATGAGGCGAGATTCTCTGAGTTGTCTCGCCATGGACTCATGATACTTCCTACGGACACAAAGAGAGTGCGGAGATTTTTTGCGGGGTTACACCCCGGTATTTGAGCTAGCATGGCCCGAGAGGTTGATATGGGGACTGAGTATCAGCTAGTGGTAGAGATTGCACGGAGGATTGAGGGTTACCACCAGAGGGGTAGAGAGAAGTTACAGCAGGACAAGAGGGCCCGATTCTCTAGAGGGTTTAGAGGTGCCCCAACTAGGGGCAGAGGTCAGCTTGGGAGGCCAGCCCAGTAGGTCCCCATATTTAGCACAACCACCACCTCCTCAAGGTGCTCCAGTGAGGCCTCAGTGCGACGTCGGAGAGTTCTTACCGCCCACCAGCTATTCAGGGTTCCTCCGACGGGTATTCTGGTCATCAGGTTCTTCTAGTGGATATTCGGGCCATCAGGGTCATGCTTCAGGACAACAGTCTATAGCACCGCAGGGTCATTACGAGTGTGGGGATCCGGGTCATATGAAGAGGTTTTGCCCTGACTTTGGGGCAAGGCAGTGCAGTAAAGTCATCATCCTATGATTACAGCACCAGCCGTCCGCCCGCCCAGAGGTGGGGACAGGTTGGTAGGGACCGTCCTAGAGGTGGAGGCCAGTCAGGGGGAGTTCAACCAACTACTGTTCAGCCAGGTGAAGGCCAGCTAGCCGGTGCTCCAGCTAGGTTCTATGCTTTTCTGGCCAGACCAGATGTAGTGGCCTTAGACGCCGTAATCACATGTGTTATTTCTGTATACAGTAGGGATGCTTCGGTATTATTTGATCCAGAGTCTACATATTCATATGTGTCATCTCTGTTTGCTTATTTCCTGGATATCCCTCGTGAGTCTTTGGGTACTCCTATTTATGTGTCCATTCCTGTGGGCGATTCTGTGGTTGTGGATGAGATCTACTGGTCCTGTGTGGTTACATTCTTTGGTTACAAGACTAGAGCGGACCTTCTGTTACTTGACATGATCGAATTTGAAGTCATCTTGGGCATGGATTGGTTATCTCCGTATCACACCATTCTTCATTGTCATGCCAAGACTGTTACTTTACCGATGCTAGAGTTGCCAAGATTGGATTGGAAGGGTTCCTCCATTAGTTCATCTAGTCGGGTTATCTCTTTTCTGAGGGCTCGACATCTGGTCGAGAAGGGGTGTTTGGCGTATCTAGCCTATGTTCGGGACACCACCGTAGAGTCTCCGACGATTGATTTAGTGCCAGTAGTCTGGGAGTTTGCTGATGTGTTTTCTTCTGACCTTCTAGGCATGCCGCCGAATCGTGACATTGATTTCTGTATTGATTTGGCTCCAGGTACGCAGCATATATCTATCCCACCGTACTGTATGGCACCGAAAGAGTTGAAAGACTTGAAGGAGCATCTTGAGGAGTTGTTAGCAAAGGAGTTTGTGAGACCCATTGTATCACCTTGGGGTGCACCAGTGTTACTTGT
The DNA here is from genome assembly GCF_001879085.1 of Nicotiana attenuata. Classification (NCBI taxonomy): domain Eukaryota; kingdom Viridiplantae; phylum Streptophyta; class Magnoliopsida; order Solanales; family Solanaceae; genus Nicotiana; species Nicotiana attenuata. Next base: position 263,068 of record NW_017671248.1, read on the forward strand.
GAAGAAGAAGGATGGGACTATGCAGATGTGCATTGACTACTGCCAGTTGAACAAAGTCACCATCAAGAACAAGTACCTGTTACCTCGTATCGATGATTTGTTTGACCAGTTGCAGGGTGCTAGGGTGTTTTTTAAGATCAACTTGAGATCGGGGTACCACCATTTGAAGATTCGGGACTCGGATGTTCTGAAGACTGCCTTCCGTACTAGATATGGTCATTATGAGTTTCTAGTGATGTCCTTCGGCTTGACTAATGCCCCGGCGGCGTTTATGGACTTGATGAACAGGGTGTTCAGGCCTTATATTGATTCCTTTGTTATTGTCTTCATTGATGACATCTTGATTTACTCACGTAGCCTGGGGGAGCATGAGTAACATTTGAGAGTGGTGCTTCAGACATTGCGGGAGTAGAAACTATATGCTAAGTTCTCCAAGTGTGAGTTTTGGCTTGAGTCTGTGGCATTATTGGGGCATGTTCTATCCCCAAGAAGATTGAGGCAGTTCAGAGTTGGCCACATCCCACTTTGGTGACTGAGATCAGGAGTTTCCTGGGGCTAGCAGGTTATTATCGCCGATTCGTGCAGGCTTTTCCTCCATTGCAGCACCTTTGACTAGATTGACCTAGAAGGGTGCTACCTTCCGTTGGTCCGATGATTGTGAGGCGAGCTTTCAGAAGCTCAAGACAACTTTGACTACAACACCAGTTCTAGTGTTTTCGTCCGGTTCGGGGATGAATACTGTGTATTGCGGGGTAGGGGTGGGCATCGGTCGGTTCGGTTCGGTTATGAATATTATCGATTTTGCTTATCGGTTATCGGTTTACAAATATCATAACCCGATAACCAAACCGATAAGATATTGGTTATCGGTTATCGGTTAATCGGCTATCAATCATTATCGGTTCGGTTATCAGTTTACCCGATAAGATAAAATAACTAAAACAGTTTCGCAATGTATAAACCTATTTCGCAATGTATAAAACAGTTTCGGTATAATAGCAAAACAGTTTTATAAGATTTTAAGAACTGTTTTGCTAAAACTCTTTTCAGAACTGTTCTATTTCACAAGAATTTAAATTTACTGCAACATCCAATAAAATAAACACTAACCAAAGTTTCTATCTTTCATTCTTCAACCCAAAAAATATAAATAAAAATATCACTTCAGCTTTCAAACAAACTAAGAAAAATCCAGAGCCAGAATGCTTTCAAACAAACTAAGAAAAAGATGAAGATGAAGCAACTAAAAACTTATACGAAGAATCAGGATGAAGCTGAAGAATGCGGTTGAGAAATACGACTGAAGAGTGAAGAAGATGCGACTGAAGAATCTGATGGATCTAAGTAATGAAGTGAAGATGCGACTGAAGACTAAAAGAAAGAAGCTGAGAAATGCGACTGACGTCAGCCTGAGTCTTGACGGGCTGACTGGTGAGGGCGTAATGCGTTGACGCCTGCCTGAGTCTTGATGGGCTAACTGGTGAGGGCGTGAGGCGGAGAAATTGAGAAAGAATAGGGAAATCAAAGAGTGAACTATAAAGTATAAATTATGAAACCCTAGTATGTATATACTTAAGGGTAAACTAGTAAATTAGTTAATCCTTATTGGGTTATCGGTTTTACCCAATAACAGAATTGCCAAATCGAGCCCGAACCGATAACCCAATAAAAAAAATTTAACCCGTTACCGAACCATTAACCCAATAACCCAATACCGATAACCCAATAAATAATTAATGGTTCGAGTTATCGATTTTACCCGATATATGCCCACCCCTATTGCGGCGCTTCACGCGTTGGCTTGGGCTGTGTATTGATGCAGGAGGAGCAAGTTATTGCATATGCTTTATGTCAGTTGAAGATTCATGAGAAGAACTACCCTGTGCACGACCTAGAGTTAACAACAATTGTTCATGCTCCTAAGATATGGAGGCATTATCTGTATGGGGTGTCATGTCGGGTTTATACTGATCATCGCAGCTTGCAGCATTTGTTCAAGCAGAGGGATCTCAATTTGAGGCAGCGTAGGTGGCTTGAGTTACTGAAGGATTATGACATTACCATTCTTTATCACCCGGGTAAGGCGAATGTAGTCGCGGATGCCTTAAGCAGGAAAGCAGAGAGTATGGGTAGCTTGGCATTCATACTAGTAGAGGAGAGGCCACTAGCTTTGGATATTCAGTCCTTGGCTAATATTTCAGAGCCCAGCCGGATTCTTGCATGTGTTGTTTCCCAGTCTTCGTTATTGGGGGAAATCAAGGCCCGGTAGTTTGATGATTCGCACTTGGCAATCCTCAGAGAAACGGTACTACATGGTAGTGCCAAGGAGGTTCTATCGGCGAGTATGTTGTTTTACGAATCCAGGGTTGCCTATGTGTTCCTAATGTCAACGGTCTGAGGGAGAGGATTCTTGAGAAGGCACACAGCTCGCGGTATTCTATTCATCCAGGTGCTACGAAGATGTATCGTGACCTGAGACAACACTATTGGTGGCGGCGAATGAAGAAAGACATAGTGGATTATGTATCTAGGTGCTTAAATTGCTAGCAGGTCAAGTATGAGCACCAGAGGCCAGGGGGCCTACTTCAGCAGATGACTATACCTGAGTGGAAATAGGAGCGCATTACTATGGACTTCATAGTTGGGTTATCGCGGACTTTGCAGAAGTTTGATGCGGTTTGGGTCATTGTCGACAGGTTGACCAAGTCGGCACACTTCATTCCAGTTGTGACTACTTATACTTCAGAGAGGTTGACCCAGATTTATATTAGGGAGATAGTTCGGTTGCACGGTGTGCCTATTTCCATCATATCAGATAGGGGCCTTCAGTTCACCTCACATTTTTGGAGAGCTGTTCAGAGTGAGTTGGGGACCCGTGTGGAGCTTAGCACAGCACTTCATCCTCAGACCGACGGACAGTCGGAGCGGACAGTTCAGATATTAGAGGACATGCTGAGAGCATGTGTGATTGACTTTTGAGGGTAGTGGGATCAGTTCTTGCCTTTGGCCGAATGCTTGCAACAACAGTTATCAGTCCAGCATCGAGATGGCTCCATTTGAGGCTTTATATGGTCTGCGATGTCGTTCCCCTATCAGGTGGTTTGAGCCTGGCGAGGCTAAGTTATATGGTACTGATTTGGTGAAGGATGCCTTGGAAAAGGTAAAGATAATTCAGGAGAGACTTCGCACAGCACAGTCTAGATAGAAGAGTTACGCGGATCAAAAGGCGCGCGATGTATCATTCATGGTCGGCGAGAAGGTTCTCTTGAAAGTCTCACCGATGAAGGGTATTATGAGATTCGGGAAGAAGGGCAAGTTGAGCCCAAGGTTTATAGGCCCATTTGAAGTGTTGAGTAGAGTTGGGGAGGTTGCTTATGAGCTTGCTTTACCTCCCAGTCTATCAGGGGTTCATCCAGTTTTTCACGTGTCTATGTTTCGGAGGTATCACGCCGACTTATCTCATGTGTTAGACTTCAGTACTATTAAGCTAGATTAGAGATTGGGTTATGAGGAGGAGCTAGTTGCCATTGTTGATAGACAGGGTCGCCAGTTGAGATCCAAGAGGATTTCTGCAGTAAAGGTCCAGTGGGGGGGGGGGCCAACCAGTCGAGGAGGTGACCTGGGAGTCCGAGGAGGACATGCAGAGTAGATATCCACACTTATTTAGCACTTTAGGTATGAATCTAAACCCGTTCGAGGACGAACGTTTGTTTAAGAGGTAGAGAATGTAACGACCCGACCGGTCGCTTTGCTTTCTAGAACCCCGTTCCCCTAAATAAGACTTCCCGTACTTGCTTTAACTAATTTATGACTTGCGGGGGTGGTTGGTTCGGAATTTGGAAGAGTTTGGGTTGAAATCGGAACACTTGGTTCCTTAAGGTTGGCTTAAAAGGCCAAGTTTGACTTCGGTCAACATTTTGAGCAAACGACCTTAGAATCAGGATTTGACGATTCCACTAGGTTCGTATGATGATTTCGGACTTGGACGTATGTTCGGATCGGGTTTTGGATGACCCGGGGACGTTTTGGCGCCTAATAGTGAAAGTTGATTCCATAAGGATTTTGAAGTTCTTTAAATTTGGTTTGGAGCGAGTTTTTGTGTTATCGATGTCCGAACAAAATTCCGGGACCGAGATTAGTTCCATAATGTCATTTAAGACTTGTACACAAAATTTGGTGTCAATTCGAGTAGTGTAAGTGTGTTTCGTCACATTGGAAGTAAATTGAAGAACTTGAAGTTCATAAGTTTCAATCAATTGGTTTTAGGGTGTGATTCCTAGTTTTAATGTTGTTTCCGGTGTTCTTAGGGTTCGAGCGAGTCCGTTTTATCATTTCAAACTTGTGGGGGTGCTCGGGCGGGGACCCGGGGGCCTTGAGCATCAATCGGACGAGGCTCGAGCTAAGTTGAAAAACGTGAGAAGGAGATGAAGCTCCAGGTTTCTATCATAACCGCACCTGCGGTTGGCCAACCGCAGGTGCGAGCTCGCAGAAGAGGCTAAGCCATCGCAGATGCGGCCATGGATGGCCAGCATAGAAACCGAAGAAGCGACCGCCTTTTCGTAGAAGCGGTTGGCTTTCCGCAGAAGCAGCCCAGCCGGCCAAGTGGAGTTCCACAGAAGTGGACACTTTCTCGCAGATGCGGTGGGCGCAGGTGCGGCCCAAGACCGCAGATGCGGAAATCAATAAAGGCAGTGACCTGCATTTACTACTGGAGTTAGACGTTTTGGCTCATTTTTCACTCCATTGTAGACGATTTTTGAGCTTCTTGAGAGGGGTTCTTCACCAAGCTTTTGGAGGTAAGTAATTCCTACTATATGTGAGTTAAATACTTGGATTTTGGGTAGATTAACATGTATAGATTAGTGAAAATCTTGGAATTAGAGTAAAACCTAGGTTTTTGAGAAAAACAAGATTTAACTACGAAATTCGTTATGGAATGAAGTAAAAATCATATATTCTTGATCCTTAGGTTGTGGGTAATAACTTCCTTCGAAATTGTTTGGAATCCGGGCATGTGGGCCCGGGGGTGAATTTTAGGAACCTTGCCTTTGGGGTTGGATAATCACTATAATAGCTACAATATGAATTTGTAAACCTATAATGATTGGTTTTTACACTATTTGAATAGTTTCGAATTGTGCGGCTACGGTTTGGGAGTTTGAACGCGTTCTTGAGTTGGAAGTAGGCTCGAAATGAGGTAAGTCTCTTTTCTAACCTTGTAAGAGGGAAATTTCCCCATAGGTGAACTTAATTAATATATGATTAATTGTGGAGGCTACGTACGCACGAAGTGACGAGAGTCCGTACGTAGCTACTATTCCTGTTATGTTCGGGTAGTTCTAGGCTTACACCATGCTTTGTGGGTTCCGTTATGGGATTTTAATTGTTGATTTGCATTGAATGGGACTAAGTTGAAGATGTTAGGATTTCAAGTAAATATTTGTTTGATAAGAATTGAGAAAAACATTATGTTATATTTATACTTAACCGCGCCGCAAGTATATTCCGCGAGCGGGATGATTATTTCCACTACTCTCATGGGAGCGGGCCGTTTGCCTCGGCAGGATATTAAATGTATATATATGGTTCGGTTTGTTCGACCCTCGGCGGTGCACAGTTTACTTTTATGTTGGATCGGGCTGAGAGTCCTCGGTGGTATTTGTGTGTGATAATAGAACCGGAACCCTTATAATTCGTATGATTTATTGCTTGTAAGGTCACTTATTTTAAATGAGAAAAGTGCCTAGTTTTATTAATTGGATGAAAGTATTTTCAATAATTATTATTGTTTGAGCTTGTTGTTATCTACATACATTTTGAATTAAATTTATTGAACTTCATATTATTGTATTTGCTGGCCCTAGTAACTATCGGAGTCGACCCTTCACCACTACTTCTGCAAGGTTATTCGAGATACTTACTGGGTACATATTTCTATGTACTTATGCTACACTTCTGTACTTGATTGTACAAGCTTTGAGGTAGGTGCATCTGGCCATCAGTCCGACGCGTAGAATGGACTCCCCAGCTTGAGACTTTCCGGTGAGCTGCCCTTTTGAGCCGTTCTGCAGCAACTGGAGTCTTTCTTTTGTCTTTATGTTCCCGTCTATTCCTTTTCTAGACAGTAGGATAGTGTGGTTATGTATATTCTACTAGATTGCCCACACACTTGTGACATCAGGTCTTGGCACACACATTAGTAGACTTATGATGTTTTGGCTTGTCTTCATGATTGAGATTTGCATTTAATACTTCCATTTAAACATATGTAAATTTTTAAACTATAAATTTCTTAATCCATAATGGAATCACGTACTAACTACACAAATGAGAATTTACTATTTGATTAGTGTTGGCTTGCCTAACAATGGTGTTGGGCGCCATCACGACCTAATATGGAATTTGAATCGTGACAGGATATGTACTTTCTACAATTGCAAATGTTGGATCAATAGATTGTTTTATCAAAAGATCATCTGGTATTTGGACTTTTTCATTGCCATCAACAGAAGTACCAACTATACCATCGCCAATTGCCAAAATCCAATCTGAAAAATCTCTCAACTCATTTAGATGTGTCTTACCTTGCAATCTCATATTCTTTGTTAACTTTAAGAGTTGACAGTGGGGCCACAAATAAGAAGAATTGAGAGAAGCATTAACAATATCTTGTCTGCTACCTTTTGGAATGACAGGTAATATTTGTCTGAAGTCACCACCAAGAATAATTGTTTTACCTCCAAATGGTCGGTCTAAATTGGATGCATCTTTAAACCTAAGAATATCTCTTAAAGTTTTATCAAGAGCTTCAAAACAATATCTATGCATCATGGGTGCCTCATCCCAAATAATCAACTTTGCCTTAATAATTAAATTTTCTAAAGGAGTATATTGCTTGATATTACATGTTGAATCTTCGGTTAGATTTAGAGGAATCACAAATCTTGAATGAGCTGTTCGACCACCTGGTAACACAGAGATGCAATCCGCTAGATGCAACAGTTAACACAATATCTCCTCTAGATCTTGTGGCAGAAGACGGAGTTCTTCAAATAAAAGTCTTGCGTGTTCCTCCAAAACCATATAAAAAGAAAAATCCACCTTTGTCATTTACAACTCTTATTATTTTTTCATAAACTGACTTTTGCTCATCTTTCAAATTCTTTACTAATTGTTGATGTTCCTCCGCCAAAACACGTTTATTATAACGCAATTCATCCCGTATTAATCTATTACTGTTGTCAACTTCTTCCGTATTATAAATAGGCCTTGGCATTGTTAGAAAATTCTGAAAACTTCTTCCACAACCTTTCAAAAATTTTTCAAGCTTTTGCAAACAATGATTTTTCAATTCATCATCTGTTAGGTCAGCTTCTGAAATAACATAAAAATATAAAATAATTAAATACAATAAAATGTTAATGTTTAGTTTAGCAACATGAAATTAATAATAAGATTAACGAAAAAGTATAGTGTTCAATAGTAGTTTACATGAATTTAAAGCACATTTAACGTACAAAGAATTTGAAGGAATAATATAGTCCAAACCATGTGGTTCATTTTATTTTAAAAAAGTACTAATAATGTGAAGATGTATTTTAGTATTCGTAATGTATCCAAAAAGTCAGTTTTGATATCCAAAAATAATGAATTGAAATATTTTCAATTAAAGTAGAGAATGCGTAAGAGCGATTATAGGCTTCCCCAAAGCTTAAAGGAATTAAATACAATATTAATTTTCTATCAGTATTTATGTCTGGAAAGTGCATCAATCAGTACCAATATTATTCCTATGATCGAAACACAACACTATAGTAAAAGGACATAAACATAACAAAATATTGTTTAAGGAACCTTAAGTGCTGGAATGAATTTTGTATGAACTTGAAATATATATATATATATATATATATATATATATATATATATATATATATAAAGCAATGAACAATCAAATTAATATGAATGAAGTAGTTAAAAAGAAAATTAATTAATAAAGTTAAGCAAATCAGCCATCCTTCAGAAAGTATCATATCATAACTCAAAATCATAAGCATTATATAAGTACCTGGGTGATCCAATATAGTTCTTTCTTCATGAAGGATATCTTCTGATAGTAAATGCCATGTTGCTTGCCAAACACTTTCTGGACGTGACATTGAATTTGATAAAAGTAGCATAGCAAATAATTACCTAAGATATGATGCCATTCCCCAATTATTTGCTTCCATTATAGCATCCACGTATTCCTTGTCATCATCTAATAAACCCAGAGCATAACATGCATCTCTAAAAGTCTCATAATCACAACCGTTGATTTTTTATAAATCCTCATAGCTCTTTGGAACTTTTATGACATTCAAAAACAATCTAAGGTAATATTACTCACCAGATCCAGGTGGAACAAAGAAGATTCTCCCAATAGAAAATGCAGATGTTCTACTTTTTTCCTATCTTTTCAGGTTTTGTTTCCACACAAACTTTAGAGGGAATTCTGCATAAGTCAATTCTGTTGCTTCAGGAAATGTCTTATTAGCTTCAAACCAGCTTAAAAACATAGATTCCTTGACGGTTGTTCTATTGACAATTGCATCAATTGGATCATCATCCGAAAATATGACCGTTTGATTATTTGGTAGGTGAAAAGATAGCTTTCTACCGATGGTTCTCTATGGTGTATTGAGAATTTAAAAATTCTCCAAGCAACTTCACAAGGTGATATGTATCGGCAATCAAAATACATAAGACCCCCGAGTCTTCCTTATTTATACTTTGAGAAAAAACTGCGATGACACGATCATTTCCTTTATTAACATACTTAAATAAGTACTTAATGGATCGTGATTGATTACACCACTCCACGTTAATATGTGCACCATACTTCAATAATAAAAATCTATTGTGTGGTACAACATACCTATTATCCAACTCAATACCTATTCTCTTTGCCGTTCTACCATCATCCCTTCTTCTATAAATTGGATACCCATCTTCATCAATTGTGGTTGATGACACAAATTTTTTTTGAAAAGTGCTTTGTGCATCTACCATTTTGCATGCAAGGAGAAGATTTTCTAGCAGTACCACAAGGACCATGCATCATGAAATTTGTAACATCATTATAATAATAATGATCTACTTTTTTATCACGTAATTTTGCTGAAATTATTCCATCAATATCTCCGACATTTGGGTATTTATTCAGAAGAAAAAGCAAAATGTGTGCACGAGGCAAGCCTCGCTTTTGGAATTCAACTGTATAAATGACTGAAGAATAAATATTTAATTAGATAATTAAGTTTATATTTTAATATTAGCATATAATAAAATTAATGTAATAATGTAATAATTTTTATAGAACATAAAAACTATACATGCTTTTACTCCTCCCAAAACTTTATTGTCGCGTACATCCTTATCATGCGATCCAGCTTGATTTTTATCCATCTATAAATTTTGATGGATAAAATTATTTGTGTTAGCAAAAAATAACAGATATTACCCTTCAAACTCTTCATTTTATTTTGTTATGACTTCCTTTGGGAAATAAGGAGCAAAAGAAGGGTATTTAGGTCAAGTCGGGTTAACGATTCCACCGCTCGCCTATATATGCCATCCGCTACGAATATTAGGGTATAAAAAGCCCCAAATCTCTTCCCTCTCTTCGAACCGAACTCCTCTCTCTCTCTCTCTCTCTCTCTCTCTCTCACCTTCAATTGTAATTCCCTCACAACCTGAATTCATTAATTCATAGTTTAATTTCTGTACATTATTGAAATCTATTTAGTAAGTAGTATTTAATTTTCTCTTGAAAATCTGCCTTTTATTTTGAATTGATTCTTAATTTTTGCAGATCTTGAAAAGGACCAAAAATGGCGACATTCGAGCTATACAGGAGGTCAACGATTGGTATGTGCTTGACTGAAACACTTGATGAGATGGTCTCCAATGGTATCCTTAGCCCGGAACTCGCCATTCAAGTTCTTGTTCAGTTCGACAAGGTCAGTTTTTTTGCCTCACAGATGGATCCAGGATTTTAAATCAGTAGATGAAGTGTAAACACTTACCCGCACCCAACGCGTACGCCAAATCCTGCTATTTATCATGTTTAAGTCATTAATTAAGGTGAGAATATGTATTGATTAACTATGATTAGTATCCATTTGGTTGGTGTAAATACCAGGTTTGTATAAATTATAACTTTCTTTTTAATATTTACACATATCTAAAAATAAAGCACTAATTTTTCATGCAACGAAGGTGAACTTGGACACAAAACTATATTTTTTTGAAAATTTGTTCAACTATGTATATGGTTTCAATTGAGTGCAATGGGCCGGAACCTGCTGCCCAAGGACTACATCTCCTTGCATTTAGTCTCCATGATTTAAAGCTAGAGGCATGGGATGTCATTGTATCCACTTCCATTTTGTGTTGGGTGCAAACTTAAAAATAAAATTACCTTTTTGAGAAATTGTACAACTATGTATATGGTTCAAATCTACTGCAATGGCTCCAAGTACTGCATCTGCCCTCACATTTAGTGGCAACCTATTTCTGTAAGCGTATACTGGCCTTTAGCATATATGTATGTACATATCCATACAAATAATCTGTTTCTAAAATCGTGTATAATAGTCAAAACATCTTTTTTTGTTTGGCTTTTTGGGGTTTAAGCCATGTTTATCGCTTATGTTGTTGCACTGTTTGCAGTCAATGACTGAAGCTTTGGAGAGTCAAGTAAAGACCAAGGTTACTATTAAGGTACTTGTAATCTGCTTTGGTTTGATGTTCTCTTTGTTTGTCAGTTTAGATCCATAATATGAGCTCACACCGATGATATATCATTGGATCAGTTTCATGATTCACATAATTAAGAATCACTGACTCTTTTTGGCTTTCTGGGTCTTTATGTGAAAATTTACTATTATGATCTAATTTACTAGTAGTAGTGGCTGAATATGTCTCTGTTTTTCTTTATGAAGTAATTGGTTTCATTAATGGCATCAAGAAGATGCAATAGTGTTACAATACAGAAGCAAAAATAGTTGTGGCTCAATCTGTCTCTGTTGGCTTTATTTAAAAGAATGGAAGATGAAGAAGCTGATGAATTCACTCGTGTGTCTGTTTTACATCCATAATACGAAGTCACATCACAATATTTTCATTTGTCTAGTACAATGAGTCGCATCATCATAAGTTATTTTCATAATCCATATTGTCCCATTAGTTGTTTGTGTTGGGGGGAGAGGGGGG